>NW_027417102.1:0-19903 GCF_009905375.1 Apium graveolens
CACTCTTATGTATAGCCCTCTTGACCTATGATACTATAACTCATGGTGAAAGCCTTAGATTCACAAGAATCAAGGAGGTTCACTTTGAGTTTAACAAAAACATCACCATGCAAGTCAAAACATAGGTTTTTCACTCTATACTTTTGAAATATATAAGAATAACATATAGGGAGTAAAATTACTTGAATATAAGATGATTGTTTGGTGAAAGATGAAGAAATGAAGGGGATGGAGGGCCTCGGCTATGGGATGGCCGAGAGTGAGGGTTGAGCCGAGAGGGAGGGAGGAGAAAAGGGGGAGGGGTGGAGTGAAAATGAGTGATCATCACTTTAGTTTTGTTTTATGTCTTTGACTAGACTAAATGTGAGTGGATTTAGGAAATGACAAGAGTAACCCTCTAGCTAAAATTAGGCAAGTTTGCATGCAAGGTCAAGGAGGTAATTTGGCTAGCAAAATGTGAGTTAGTGGGGTGGAGAATGTCTTCTTTGCCCTTTGGTTAAATAGAAGAGTTTGCATGCAAGGTTATTCATGTAATTTGATAATTATTAAGCAACTAATTTCCAAAGATTTATTTTTATATAATAAAGTACAAGTTCAAAAATTATAAAATTTATACCATAAATAACTTGGATTTTTAGAGACTTTATAAAATCATTTTCAAAATTTGTGTACAAAATGTCTTTTAAAAGAAAATTTTTCCAAAGCTTAGAATATTCCTTATAAATCAAAAATAAAGAAATTAAATAAATTCTTGCTTTAAAAAATCATATACTACCCAAAGCAAATTTAAAATGCAGAAATTTTCACTCACACAAACGTACAAGCATTGAATATATTTTTATTTAACTTAATATTATTCACAAATAATATTACATAAAATGCCGGTCGTAACATTTATGATGTTAACATGTTAATTTTACCAATATATGGTTGAAAGTGAGTCTTATAAGTTGAAAAATTACTCTAATATTGTTTAAAGTGACTTACATGGTAGATTAGAGCCAAAATGTGGACCAATATTGACTCGTATTAAAGTGGTACCAAGAGATGGTTAAAAGATTTTAAATTTGATATTTATGATGATAAAATGTTAATTGTACCAATATATGGTCGCAAATGAGTCTGATAAGGTGCAAAATAACTCTAATATGGTTTAAAGTGACTTACATTGTTGATTAGAGCCAAAATGTGGACCAATATTGACTCGTATTAAAGTGGTACCAAGAGATGGTTAAAGGATGTAAAATAGGATGTTTATGATGTTAACATGTTAATTCTACCAATATATGGTGGCAAGTGAGTCTTATAAGGTGCAAAATTACTCTAATATGGTTTAAAGTGACTTACATGGTTGATTAGAGCCAAAATGTGGCCCAATATTGACTCGTATGAAAGTGGTACTAAGAGGTGGTTAAAGGATGTCAAATTGGATGTTTATGATGTTAACATGTTAATTTTACCAATATATGGTTGAAAGTGAGTCTAATAAGGTGAAAAATTACTCTAATATGGTTTAAAGTGACTTACATGGTAGATTAGATCCAAAATGTGGACCAATATTGACTCGTATTAAAGTGGTACCAAGAGATGGTTAAAGGATTTCAAATTGGATATTTATGATGATAACATGTTAATTGTACCAATATATGGTGGCAAATGAGTCTTATAAGGTGCAAAATAACTCTAATATGGTTTAAAGTGACTTACAAGGTTGATTAGAGCCAAAATGTGGACCAAAATTGACTCGTATGAAAGTGGTACCAAGAGATGGTTAAAGGATGTCAAATTGGATGTTTATGATGTTAACATGTTAATTCTACCAATATATGGTGGCAAGTAAGTCTTATAAGGTGCAAAATTACTCTAATATGGTTTAAAGTTACTTACATGGTTGATTAGATCCAAAATGTGGACCATTATTGACTCGTATGAAAGTGTACTAAGAGGTGGTTAAAGAATGTCAAATTAGATGTCTATGATATTAACATGTTAATTGTACCAGTATATGGTTCAAAGTGATTCTTATAGGGTGCAAACTCACTCTAATATGGTGTAAAGTGACTTACATGGTTGATTAGAGCCAAAATGTGGACCAATATTGACTCGTATGAAAGTGGTACTAAGAGGTGGTTAAAGGATGTCAAATTGGATGTTTATGATGTTAACATGTTAATTGTACCAAAATATGGTTGAAAGTGAGTCTTATAAGGTGCAAAATTACTCTAATATGGTTTAAACTGACTTACGTGGTAGATCAGAGCCAAAATATGGACCAAAATTGACTCGTATTAAAGTGGTACCAAGAGATGGTTAAAGGATGTCAAATTGGATGTTTATGATGTTAACATATTAATTCTATCAATATATGGTGGCACGTGAGTCTTATAAGATGCAAAATAACTCTAATATGGTTTAAAGTGACTGACATGGTTGATTAGAGCCAAAATGTGGACCAAAATTGACTCGTATGAAAGTGGTACCAAGAGATGGTTAAAGGATGTCAAATTGGATGTTTATGACGTTAACATGTTAATTCTACCAATATATGGTGGCAAGTGAGTCTTATAAGGTGCAAAATTACTCTAATATGGTTTAAAGTGACTTACATGGTTGATTAGAGCCAAAAGGTGGACCAGTATTGACTCGTATGAAAGTGGTACTAAGAGGTGGTTAAAGGATGTCAAATTGGATGTTCATGATGTTAACATGTTAATTGTAGCAATATATGGTTGAAAGTGAGTCTTATAAGGTGCAAAATTACTCTAATATGGTTTAAACTGACTTACGTGATAGATCAGAGCCAAAATATGGACCAAAATTGACTCGTATTAAAGTGGTACCAAGAGATGGTTAAAGGATGTCAAATTGGATGTTTATGATGTTAAAATGTTAATTCTAACAATATATTGTGGCAAGTTAGTCTTATAAGGAGCAAAATTACTCAAATATGGTTTAAAAGTTACTTACATGGTTGATTAGAGCCAAAATGTGGACCAAAATTGACCGTATCAAAGTGGTACCAAGAGATGGTTAAAGGATGTCAAATTGGATGTTTATGATGTTAACATGTTAATTCTACCAATATATGGTGGCAAATGAATCTTATAAGGTGCAAAATTACTCTAATATGGTTTTAAAGTGACTTACATGGTTGATTAGAGCCAAAATGTGGACCATTATTGACTCATATGAAAGTTGTACTAAGAGGTGGTTAAAGGATGTCAAATTGGATGTTTATGATGTTAACATGTTAGTTGTACCAGTATATGGTTCAAAGTGACTCTTATAGGGTGCAAAATCACTCTAATATGGTGTAAAGTGACTTACATGTTTGATTAGAGCCAAAATGTGGACCAAAATTGACTCGTATAAAAATGGTACCAAGAGATGGATAAAGGATGTCAAATTGGATGTTTATGATGTTAACATGTTAATAGTACCAATATACCGAAAGTGAGTCTTATAAGGTGCAAAATTACTCTAATATGGTTTAAAGTGACTTTCATGGTAGATTAGAGCCAAAATGTGGACCAATATTGACTCGTTTGAAAGTGGTACCAAGAGATGGTTAAAGGATATCAATTAAATGTTTATGATGTTACATGTTAATTCTACCAATATATGGTGGCCAAATGAGTTTTATAAGGTGCCAAATTACTAATCTAATATAGTTTAACGTGACTTACATGGTTGATTAGAGCAAAAATATGGACCAATATTGACTCGTATGAAAGTGGTACTAAGAGGTGGGATAAAGGATGTCAACTTGGATGTTTATGATGTTAACATGTTAAATTGTACCAATATATGGGTTGAAAGTGAGTCTTATAAGGTGCAAAATTACTCTAATATGGGTTTAAACTGACTTACATGGTAGATTACAGCCAAAATATGGACCGAAATTGACTCGTATTAAAGTGGTACCAAGAGATTGTTAAAGGATGTCAAATTGGATGTTTCTGATGTTAACATGTTAATTCTAACCAATATACGGTGGCAAATAGTCTTATAAGGTTGAAAAATTACTCTAATTTGGTTTAAAGTGACTGACCATGGTTGATTAGAGCCAAAATGTGGACCATTATGACTCATATGAAAGTTGTACTAAGAGGTGGTTAAAGGATGTCAAATTGGATGTTTATGATGTTAACATGTTATTTGTACCAGTATATGGTTCAAAGTGACTCTTATAGGGTGCAAAATCACTCTAATATGGTGTAAAGTGGCTTACATGGTTGATTAGAGCCAAAATGTGGACCAAAATTGACTCGTATGAAAGTGGTACCAAGAGATGGTTAAAGGATGTCAAATTGGATGTTTATGATGTTAACATGTTAATTCTACCAATATATGGTGGCAAGTGAGTCTTAGAAGGTGCAAAATTACTCTAATATGGTTTAAAGTTCCTTTCATGGTTGATTTGATCCAAAATGTGGACCATTATTGACTCGTATGAAAGTGTACTAAGAGGTGGTTAAAGGATGTCAAATTGGATGTCTATGATATTAACATGTTAATTGTACCAGTATATGGTTCAAAGTGATTCTTATAGGGTGCAAACTCACTCTAATATGGTGTAAAGTGACTTACATGGTTGATTAGTGCCAAAATGTAGACCAATATTGACTCTAATGAAAGTGGTACTAAGAGGTGGTTAAAGGATGTCAAATTGGATGTTTATGATGTTAACATGTTAATTGTACCAAAATATGGTTGAAAGTGAGTCTTATATGGTGCAAAATTACTCTAATATTATTTAAAGTGACTTACATGGTAGATTAGAGCCAAAAGTGGACCAAATTGACTCGTATGAAAGTGGTAGCAAGAGATGGTTAAAGGATGTCAAATTGGATGTTTATGATTTTAACATGTTAATTGTACCAATATATGGTGGCAAATGAGTCTTACAAGGTGCAAAATAACTCTAATATGGTTTAAAGTGACTTACATGGTTGATTAGAGCCAAAATGTGGACCAAAATTGACTCGTATGAAAGTGGTACCAAGAGATGGTTAAAGGATGTCAAATTGGATGTTTATGATGTTAACATGTTAATTCTACCAATTTATGGTGGCAAATGAGTCTTATAAGGTGCAAAATTACTCTAATATGGTTTAAAGTGACTTACATGGTTGATTAGATCCAAAATGTGGACCAATATTGACTCGTATGAAAGTGGTACTAAGAGGTGGTTAAAGGATGTCAAATTGGATGTTTATGATGTTAATATGTTAATTGTACCAGTATATGTTTGAAAGTGATTCTTATAAGGGGCAAAATTACTCTAATATGGTTTAAAGTGACTTGCATGGTAGATTAGAGCCAAAATGTGGACCAAAATTGACTCGTATGAAAGTGGTAGCAAGAGATGGTTAAAGGATGTCAAATTGGATGTTTATGATGTTAAAATGTTAATTCTAACAATATATTGTGGCAAGTTAGTCTTATAAGGAGCAAAATTACTCAAATATGGTTTAAAGTTACTTACATGGTTGATTAGAGCCAAAATGTGGACCAAAATTGACCGTATCAAAGTGGTACCAAGAGATGGTTAAAGGATGTCAAATTGGATGTTTATGATGTTAACATGTTAATTCTACCAATATATGGTGGCAAATGAATCTTATAAGGTGCAAAATTACTCTAATATGGTTTAAAGTGACTTACATGGTTGATTAGAGCCAAAATGTGGACAATTATTGACTCATGTGAAAGTTGTACTAAGAGGTGGTTAAAGGATGTCAAATTGGATGTTTATGATGTTAACATGTTAGTTGTACCAGTATATGGTTCAAAGTGACTCTTATAGGGTGCAAAATCACTCTAATATGGTGTAAAGTGACTTACATGTTTGATTAGAGCCAAAATGTGGACCAAAATTGACTCGTATAAAAATGGTACCAAGAGATGGATAAAGGATGTCAAATTGGATGTTTATGATGTTAACATGTTAATAGTACCAATATACCGAAAGTGAGTCTTATAAGGTGCAAAATTACTCTAATATGGTTTAAAGTGACTTTCATGGTAGATTAGAGCCAAAATGTGGACCAATATTGACTCGTTTGAAAGTGGTACCAAGAGATGGTTAAAGGATCTCAAATTAAATGTTTATGATGTTAACATGTTAATTCTACCAATATATGGTGGCAAATGAGTTTTATAAGGTGCCAAATTACTCTAATATAGTTTAACGTGACTTACATGGTTGATTAGAGCAAAAATATGGACCAATATTGACTCGTATGAAAGTGGTACTAAGAGGTGGATAAAGGATGTCAACTTGGATGTTTATGATGTTAACATGTTAATTGTACCAATATATGGTTGAAAGTGAGTCTTATAAGGTGCAAAATTACTCTAATATGGTTTAAACTGACTTACATGGTAGATTAGAGCCAAAATATGGACCAAAATTGACTCGTATTAAAGTGGTACCAAGAGATTGTTAAAGGATGTCAAATTGGATGTTTCTGATGTTAACATGTTAATTCTACCAATATACGGTGGCAAATGAGTCTTATAAGGTGAAAAATTACTCTAATTTGGTTTAAAGTGACTGACATGGTTGATTAGAGCCAAAATGTGGACCATTATTGACTCATATGAAAGTTGTACTAAGAGGTGGTTAAAGGATGTCAAATTGGATGTTTATGATGTTAACATGTTATTTGTACCAGTATATGGTTCAAAGTGACTCTTATAGGGTGCAAAATCACTCTAATATGGTGTAAAGTGGCTTACATGGTTGATTAGAGCCAAAATGTGGACCAAAATTGACTCGTATAAAAGTGGTACCAAGAGATGGTTAAAGGATGTCAAATTGGATGTTTATGATGTTAACATGTTAATTCTACCAATATATGGTGGCAAATGAGTCTTAGAAGGTGCAAAATTACTCTAATATGGTTTAAAGTTCCTTTCATGGTTGATTAGATCCAAAATGTGGACCATTATTGACTCGTATGAAAGTGTACTAAGAGGTGGTTAAAGGATGTCAAATTGGATGTCTATGATATTAACATGTTAATTGTACCAGTATATGGTTCAAAGTGATTCTTATAGGGTGCAAACTCACTCTAATATGGTGTAAAGTGACTTATATGGTTGATTAGTGCCAAAATGTAGACCAATATTGACTCGTATGAAAGTGGTACTAAGAGGTGGTTAAAGGATGTCAAATTGGATGTTTATGATGTTAACATGTTAATTGTACCAAAATATGGTTGAAAGTGAGTCTTATATGGTGCAAAATTACTCTAATATTATTTAAAGTGACTTACATGGTAGATTAGAGCCAAAAGTGGACCAAATTGACTCGTATGAAAGTGGTAGCAAGAGATGGTTAAAGGATGTCAAATTGGATGTTTATGATTTTAACATGTTAATTGTACCAATATATGGTGGCAAATGAGTCTTACAAGGTGCAAAATAACTCTAATATGGTTTAAAGTGACTTACATGGTTGATTAGAGCCAAAATGTGGACCAAAATTGACTCGTATGAAAGTGGTACCAAGAGATGGTTAAAGGATGTCAAATTGGATGTTTATGATGTTAACATGTTAATTCTACCAATTTATGGTGGCAAATGAGTCTTATAAGGTGCAAAATTACTCTAATATGGTTTAAAGTGACTTACATGGTTGATTAGATCCAAAATGTGGACCAATATTGACTCGTATGAAAGTGGTACTAAGAGGTGGTTAAACGATGTCAAATTGGATGTTTATGATGTTAATATGTTAATTGTACAAGTATATGGTTGAAAGTGATTCTTATAAGGGGAAAAATTACTCTAATATGGTTTAAAGTGACTTGCATGGTAGATTAGAGCCAAAATGTGGACCAAAATTGACTCGTATGAAAGTGGTAGCAAGAGATGGTTAAAGGATGTCAAATTGGATGTTTATGATGTTAAAATGTTAATTCTAACAATATATGGTGGCAAGTTAGTCTTATAAGGAGCAAAATTACTCAAATATGGTTTAAAGTTACTTACATGGTTGATTAGAGCCAAAATGTGGACCAAAATTGACCGTATGAAAGTGGTACCAAGAGATGGTTAAAGGATGTCAAATTGGATGTTTATGATGTTAACATGTTAATTCTACCAATATATGGTGGCAAATGAGTCTTATAAGGTGCAAAATTACTCTAATATGGTTTAAAGTGACTTACATGGTTGATTAGAGCCAAAATGTGGACCATTATTCACTCATATGAAAGTTGTACTAAGAGGTGGTTAAAGGATGTCAAATTGGATGTTTATGATGTTAACATGTTATTTGTACCAGTATATGGTTCAAAGTGACTCTTATAGGGTGCAAAATCACTCTAATATGGTGTAAAGTGGCTTACATGGTTGATTAGAGCCAAAATGTGGACCAAAATTGACTCGTATAAAAGTGGTACCAAGAGATGGTTAAAGGATGTCAAATTGGATGTTTATGATGTTAACATGTTAATTCTACCAATATATGGTGGCAAGTGAGTCTTAGAAGGTGCAAAATTACTCTAATATGGTTTAAAGTTCCTTTCATGGTTGATTAGATCCAAAATGTGGACCATTATTGACTCGTATGAAAGTGTACTAAGAGGTGGTTAAAGGATGTCAAATTGGATGTCTATGATATTAACATGTTAATTGTACCAGTATATGGTTCAAAGTGATTCTTATAGGGTGCAAACTCACTCTAATATGGTGTAAAGTGACTTATATGGTTGATTAGTGCCAAAATGTAGACCAATATTGACTCGTATGAAAGTGGTACTAAGAGGTGGTTAAAGGATGTCAAATTGGATGTTTATGATGTTAACATGTTAATTGTACCAAAATATGGTTGAAAGTGAGTCTTATATGGTGCAAAATACTCTAATATTATTTAAAGTGACTTACATGGTAGATTAGAGCCAAAAGTGGACCAAATTGACTCGTATGAAAGTGGTAGCAAGAGATGGTTAAAGGATGTCAAATTGGATGTTTATGATTTTAACATGTTAATTGTACCAATATATGGTGGCAAATGAGTCTTACAAGGTGCAAAATAACTCTAATATGGTTTAAAGTGACTTACATGGTTGATTAGAGCCAAAATGTGGACCAAAATTGACTCGTATGAAAGTGGTACCAAGAGATGGTTAAAGGATGTCAAATTGGATGTTTATGATGTTAACATGTTAATTCTACCAATTTATGGTGGCAAATGAGTCTTATAAGGTGCAAAATTACTCTAATATGGTTTAAAGTGACTTACATGGTTGATTAGATCCAAAATGTGGACCAATATTGACTCGTATGAAAGTGGTACTAAGAGGTGGTTAAACGATGTCAAATTGGATGTTTATGATGTTAATATGTTAATTGTACAAGTATATGGTTGAAAGTGATTCTTATAAGGGGAAAAATTACTCTAATATGGTTTAAAGTGACTTGCATGGTAGATTAGAGCCAAAATGTGGACCAAAATTGACTCGTATGAAAGTGGTAGCAAGAGATGGTTAAAGGATGTCAAATTGGATGTTTATGATGTTAAAATGTTAATTCTAACAATATATGGTGGCAAGTTAGTCTTATAAGGAGCAAAATTACTCAAATATGGTTTAAAGTTACTTACATGGTTGATTAGAGCCAAAATGTGGACCAAAATTGACCGTATGAAAGTGGTACCAAGAGATGGTTAAAGGATGTCAAATTGGATGTTTATGATGTTAACATGTTAATTCTACCAATATATGGTGGCAAATGAGTCTTATAAGGTGCAAAATTACTCTAATATGGTTTAAAGTGACTTACATGGTTGATTAGAGCCAAAATGTGGACCATTATTCACTCATATGAAAGTTGTACTAAGAGGTGGTTAAAGGATGTCAAATTGGATGTTTATGATGTTAACATGTTATTTGTACCAGTATATGGTTCAAAGTGACTCTTATAGGGTGCAAAATCACTCTAATATGGTGTAAAGTGACTTACATGTTTGATTAGAGCCAAAATGTGGACCAAAATTGACTCGTATAAAAATGGTACCAAGAGATGGATAAAGGATGTCAAATTGGATGTTTATGATGTTAACATGTTAATTGTACCAATATACCGAAAGTGAGTCTTATAAGGTGCAAAATTACTCTAATGTGGTTTAAAGTGACTTTCATGGTAGATTAGAGCCAAAATGTGGACCAATATTGACTCATTTGAAAGTGGTACCAAGAGATGGTTAAAGGATATCAAATTAAATGTTTATGATGTTAACATGTTAATTCTACCAATATATGGTGGCAAATGAGTCTTATAAGGTGCCAAATTACTCTAATATAGTTTAACGTGACTTACATGGTTGATTAGAGCAAAAATATGGACCAATATTGACTCGTATGAAAGTGGTACTAAGAGGTGGATAAAGGATGTCAACTTGGATGTTTATGATGTTAACATGTTAACTGTACCAATATATGGTTGAAAGTGAGTCTTATAAGGTGCAAAATTACTCTAATATGGTTTAAACAGACTAACATGGTAGATTAGAGCCAAAACATGGACCAAAATTGACTCGTATTAAAGTGGTACCAAGAGATTGTTAAAGGCTGTCAAATTGGATGTTTCTGATGTTAACATGTTAATTCTACCAATATACGGTGGCAAATGAGTCTTATAAGGTGCAAAATTACTCTAATATGGTTTAAAGTGACTGACATGGTTGATTCGAGCCAAAATATGGATCATTATTGACTCGTATGAAAGTGGTATTAAGAGGTGGTTAAAGGATGTCAAATTGGATGTTTATAATGTTAACATGTTAATTTTACCAATATATGGTTGAAAGTGAGTCTTATAAGGTGAAAAATTTACTCTAATATTGTTTAAAGTGACTTACATGGTAGATTAGAGCCAAAATGTGGACCAATATTGACTCGTATTAAAGTGGTACCAAGAGATGGTTAAAGGATGTCAAATTGGATGTTTATGATTTTAACATGTTAATTGTACCAATATATGGTGGCAAATGAGTCTTATAAGGTGCAAAATAACTCTAATATGGTTTAAAGTGACTTACATTGTTGATTAGAGCCAAAATGTGGACCAAAATTGACTCGTATGAAAGTGGTACCAAGAGATGGTTAAAGGATGTCAAAGTGGATGTTTATGATGTTAACATGTTAATACTACCAATATATGGAGGCAAGTGAGTCTTATAAGGTGCAAAATTACTCTAATATGGTTTAAAGTTACTTACATGGTTGATTAGATCCAAAATATGGACCATTATTGACTCGTATGAAAGTGTACTAAGAGGTGGTTAAAGGATGTCAAATTGGATGTCTATGATATTAACATGTTAATTGTACCAGTATATGGTTCAAAGTGACTCTTATAGGGTGCAAAATCACTCTAATATGGTGTAAAGTGACTTACATGGTTGATTAGAGCCAAAATGTGGATCAATATTGACTCATACGAAAGTGGTACTAAGAGGTGGTTAAAGGATGTCAAATTGGATGTTTATGATGTTAACATGTTAATTGTACCAAAATATGGTTGAAAGTGAGTCTTATATGGTGCAAAATTACTCTAATATTGTTTAAAGTGACTTACATGGTAGATTAGAGCCAAAATGTGGACCAATATTGACTCGTATTAAAGTGGTACCAAGAGATGGTTAAAGGATTTCAAATTGGATATTTATGATGATAACATGTTAATTGTACCAATATAAGGTGGCAAATAAGTCTGATAAGGTGCAAAATAACTCTAATATGGCTTAAAGTGACTTACATGGTTGATTAGAGCCAAAATGTGGACCAAAATTTACTCGTATGAAAGTGGTACCAAGAGATGGTTAAAGGATGTCAAATTGGATGTTTATGATGTTAACATGTTAATTCTACCAATATATAGTGGCAAATAAGTCTTATAAGGTGCAAAATTACTCTAATATGGTTTAAAGTGACTTGTTGATTAGATCCAAAATGTGGACCATTATTGACTCATATGAAAGTGTACTAAGAGGTGGTTAAAGGATGTCAAATTGGATGTCTATGATTTTAACATGTTAATTGTACGAGTATATGGTTCAAAGTGACTCTTATAGGGTGCAAAATCACTCTAATATGGTGTAAAGTGACTTACATGGTTGATTAGAGCCAAAATGTGGACCAATATTGACTGGTATGAAAGTGGTACTAAGAGGTGGTTAAAGGATGTCAAATTGGATGTTTACGATGTTAACATGTTAATTGTACCAAAATATGGTTGAAAGTGAGTCTTATATGGTGCAAAATTACTCTAATATTGTTTAAAGTGACTTACATGGTAGATTAGAGCCAAAATGTGGACCAAATTGACTCGTATGAAAGTGGTACCAAGAGATGGTTAAAGGATGTCAAATTGGATGTTTATGATGTTAACATGTTAATTGTACCAATATATGGTGGCAAATGAGTCTTACAAGGTGCAAAATAACTCTAATATGGTTTAAAGTGACTTACATGGTTGATTAGAGCCAAAATGTGGACCAAAATTGACTCATATGAAAGTGGTACCAAGAGATGGTTAAAGGATGTCAAATTGGATGTTTATGATGTTAACATGTTAATTCTACCAATTTATGGTGGCAAATGAGTCTTATAAGGTGCAAAATTACTCTAATATGGTTTAAAGTGACTTACATAGTTGATTAGATCCAAAATGTGGACCGATATTGACTCGTATGAAAATGGTACTAAGAGGTGGTTAAAGGATGTCAAATTGGATGTTTATGATGTTAACATGTTAATTGTACCAGTATATGGTTGAAAGTGATTCTTATAAGGTGCAAAATTACTCTAATATGGTTTAAAGTGACTTGCATGGTAGATTAGGGCCAAAATGTGGACCAAAATTGACTCGTATGACAGTGGTAGCAAGAGATGGTTAAAGGATGTCAAATTGGATGTTTATGATGTTAACATGTTAATTTTACCAATATATGGTTGAAAGTGAGTCTTATAAGGTGAAAAATTACTCTAATATTGTTTAAAGTGACTTACATGGTAGATTAGAGCCAAAATGTGGACCAATATTGACTCGTATTAAAGTGGTACCAAGAGATTGTTAAAGGATGTCAAATTGGATGTTTATGACGTTAACATGTTAATTGTACCAAGATATGCTGGCAAATGAGTCTTACAAGGTGCAAAATAACTCTAATATGGTTTAAAGTGACTTACATGGTTGATTAGAGCCAAAATGTGGACCAAAATTGACTCGTATGAAAGTGGTACCAAGAGATGGTTAAAGGATGTCAAATTGGATGTTTATGATGTTAACATGTTAATTCTACCAATTTATGATGGCAAATGAGTCTTATAAGGTGCAAAATTACTCTAATATGGTTTAAAGTGACTTATATGGTTGATTAGATCCAAAACGTGGACCATTATTGACTCGTATGAAAGTGTACAAAGAGGTGGTTAAAGGATGTCAAATTGGATGTCTATGATATTAACATGTTAATTGTACCAGTATATGGTTCAAAGTGACTCTGATAGGGTGTAAAATCACTCTAATATGGTGTAAAGTGACTTACATGGTTGATTAGAGCCAAAATGTGGACCAATATTGACTCGTACGAAAGTGGTACTAAGAGGTGGTTAAAGGATGTCAAATTGGATGTTTATGATGTTAACATGTTAATTGTACCAAAATATGGTTGAAAGTAAGTCTTATATGGTGCAAAATTACTCTAATATTGTTTAAAGTGACTTACATGGTAGATTAGAGCCAAAATGTGGACGAAATTGACTCGTATGAAAGTGGTACCAAGAGATGGTTAAAGGATGTCAAATTGGATGTTTATGATGTTAACATGTTAATTGTACCAATATATGGTGGCAAATGAGTCTTACAAGGTGCAAAATAACTCTAATATGGTTTAAAGTGACTTACATGGTTGATTAGAGCCAAAATGTGGACCAAAATTGACTCGTATGAAAGTGGTACCAAGAGATGATTAAAGGATGTCAAATTGGACGTTTATGATGTTAACATGTTAATTCTACCAATTTATGATGGCAAATGAGTCTTATAAGGGGTAAAATTACTCTAATATGGTTTAAAGTGACTTACATGGTTGATTAGATCCAAAATATGGACCAATATTGACTCGTATGAAAGTGGTAGTAAGAGGTGGTTAAAGGATGTCAAATTGGATGTTTATGATGTTAACATGTTAATTGTACCAGTATATGGTTGAAAGTGATTCTTATAAGGTGCAAAATTACTCTAATATGGTTTAAAGTGACTTGCATGGTAGATTAGAGCCCAAAATGTGGACCAAAACTGACTCGTATGAAAGTGGTAGCAAAAGATGGTTAAAGGATGTCAAATTGGATGTTTATGATTTTAACATGTTAATTGTACCAATATATGGTGGCAAATGAGTCTTACAAGGTGCAAAATAACTCTAATATGGTTTAAAGTGACTTACATGGTTGATTAGAGCCAAAATGTGGACCAAAATTGACTCGTATGAAAGTGGTACCAAGAGATGGTTAAAGGATGTCAAATTGGAAGTTTATGATGTTAACATGTTAATTCTACCAATTTATGATGGAAAATGAGTCTTATAAGTGGCAAAATTACTCTAATATGGTTTAAAGTGACTTACATGGTTGATTAGATCAAAAATGTGGACCAATATTGACTCGTATGAAAGTGGTACTAAGAGGTGGTTAAAGGATGTCAAATTGGATGTTTATGATGTTAACATGTTAATTGTACCAGTATATGGTTTAAAGTGATTCTTATAAGGTGCAAAATTACTCTAATATGGTTTAAAGTGACTTGCATGGTAGATTAGAGCCCAAAATGTGGACCAAAATTGACTCGTATGAAAGTGGTAGCAAAAGATGGTTAAAGGATGTCAAATTGGATGTTTATGATGTTAACATGTTAATTCTAACAATATATGGTGGCTAGTTAGTCTTATAAGGTGCAAATTTACTCTAATATGGTTTAAAGTGACTAACATGGTTGATTAGAGCCAAAATGTGGACCAATATTGACTCGTATGAAAGTGGTACCAGGAGATAGTTAAAGGATGTCAAATAGGATGTTTATGATGTTAACATGTTAATTCTACCAATATATGGTGGCACATGAGTCTTATAAGGTGCAAAATTACTCTAATATGGTTTAAAGTGACTTACATAGTTGATTAGAGCCAAAATATGGACCATTATTGACTCATATGAAAGTTGTACTAAGAGGTGGTTAAAGGATGTCAAATTGGATGTTTATGATGTTAACATGTTATTTGTACCAGTATATGGTTCAAAGTGACTCTTATAGGGTGCAAAATCACTCTAATATGGTGTAAAGTGACTTACATGTTTGATTAGAGCCAAAATGTGGACCAAAATTGACTCGTATAAAAATGGTACCAAGAGTTGGATAAAGGATGTCAAATTGGATGTTTATGATGTTAACAGGTTAATTGTACCAATATACCGAAAGTGAGTCTTATAAGGTGCAAAATTACTCTAATATGGTTTAAAGTGACTTGCATGGTAGATTAGAGCCAAAATGTGGACCAATATTGACTCGTTTGAAAGTAGTACTAAGAGGTGGTTAAAGGATGTCAAATTGGATGTTTATGATGTTAACATGTTAATTCTACCAATATATGGTTGAAAGTGAGTCTTATAAGGTGAAAAATTACTCTAATATGGTTTAAAGTGACTTACATGGTTGATTAGAGCCAAAATGTGGACCAAAATTGACTCGTATGAAAGTGGTACCAAGAGATGGTTAAAGGATGTCAAATTGGATGTTTATGATGTTAACATGTTAATTCTACCAATATATGGTGGCAAATAAGTCTTATAAGGTGCAAAATTACTCTAATATGGTTTAAAGTGACTTACATGGTTGATTAGATCCAAAATGTGGACCATTATTGACTCGTATGAAAGTGTACTAAGAGGTGGTTAAAGGATGTTAAATTGGATGTCTATGATATTAACATGTTAATTGTACGAGTATATGGTTCAAAGTGACTCTTATAGGGTGCAAAATCACTCTAATATGGTGTAAAGTGACTTACATGGTTGATTAGAGCCAAAATGTGGACCAATATTGACTCGTATGAAAATGGTACTAAGAGGTGGTTAAAGGATGTCAAATTGGATGTTTACGATGTTAACATGTTAATTGTACCAAAATATGGTTGGAAGTGAGTCTTATATGGAGCAAAATTACTCTAATATTGTTTAAAGTGACTTACATGGTAGATTAGAGCCAAAATGTGGACCAATATTGACTCGTACGAAAGTGGTACTAAGAGGTGGTTAAAGGATGTCAAATTGGATGTTTATGATGTTAACATGTTAATTGTACCAAAATATGGTTGAAAGTAAGTCTTATATGGTGCAAAATTACTCTAATATTGTTTAAAGTGACTTACATGGTAGATTAGAGCCAAAATGTGGACGAAATTGACTCGTATGAAAGTGGTACCAAGAGATGGTTAAAGGATGTCAAATTGGATGTTTATGATGTTAACATATTAATTGTACCAATATATGGTGGCAAATGAGTCTTACAAGGTGCAAAATAACTCTAATATGGTTTAAAGTGACTTACATGGTTGATTAGAGCCAAAATGTGGACCAAAATTGACTCGTATGAAAGTGATACCAAGAGATGATTAAAGGATGTCAAATGGACGTTTATGATGTTAACATGATAATTCTACCAATTTATGATGGCAAATGAGTCTTATAAGGGGTAAAATTACTCTAATATGGTTTTAAAGTGACTTACATGGTTGATTAGATCCAAAATATGGACCAATATTGACTCGTATGAAAGTGGTAGTAAGAGGTGGTTAAAGGATGTCAAATTGGATGTTTATGATGTTAACATGTTAATTGTACCAGTATATGGTTGAAAGTGATTCTTATAAGGTGCAAAATTACTCTAATATGGTTTAAAGTGACTTGCATGGTAGATTAGAGCCCAAAATATGGACCAAAACTGACTCGTATGAAAGTGGTAGCAAAAGATGGTTAAAGGATGTCAAATTGGATGTTTATGATGTTAACATGTTAATTGTACCAATATATGGTGGCAAATGAGTCTTACAAGGTGCAAAATAACTCTAATATGGTTTAAAGTGACTTACATGGTTGATTAGAGCCAAAATGTGGACCAAAATTGACTCGTATGAAAGTGGTACCAAGAGATGGTTAAAGGATGTCAAATTGGAAGTTTATGATGTTAACATGTAATTCTACCAATTTATGATGGAAAAATGAGTCTTATAAGTGGCAAAATTACTCTAATATGGTTTAAAGTGACTTACATGGTTGATTAGATCAAAAATGTGGACCAATATTGACTCGTATGAAGTGGTACTACTAGGTGGGTTAAAGGATGTCAAATTGGATGTTTATGATGTTCACATGTTAATTGTACCAGTATATGGTTTAAAGTGATTCTTATAAGGTGCAAAATTACTCTAATATGGTTTTAAGTGACTTGCATGGTAGATTAGAGCCCAAAATGTGGACCCAAAATTGACTCGTATGAAAGTGGTAGCAAAAGATGGTTTTAAAGGATGTTCAAATTGGATGTTTAGATGGTTCACATGTTAATTCTAACAATATCTGGTGGCTAGTTAGTCTTATAAGGTGCCAAATTTACTCTAATATGGTTTAAAGTGACTTACATGGTTGATTAGAGCCAAAATGTGGACCCAAAATTGACTCGTATGAAAGTGGTACCAGGAGATAGTTAAGGATGTCACAATAGGATGTTTATGATGTTAACATGTTAATTCTACCAATATATGGTGGCACATGAGTCTTATAAGGTGCAAAATTACTCTAATATGGTTTAAAGTGACTTACATAGTGATTAGAGCCAAAATATGGACCATATTGATATATGAAAGTTGTACTAGAGGTGGTTAAAGGATGTCAAATTGGATGTTTATGATGTTAACATGTTTTGTACCAGATATGGTTCAAGTGACTCTTATAGGGTGCAAAATCACTCTAATATGGTGTAAAGTGACTTACATGTTTGATTAGAGCCAAAATGTGGACCAAAATTGACTCGTATAAAAATGGTACCAAGAGTTGGATAAAGGATGTCAAATTGGATGTTTATGATGTTAACATGTTAATTGTACCAATATACCGAAAGTGAGTTTATAAGGTGCAAAATTACTCTAATATGGTTTAAAGTGACTTGCGTGGTAGATTAGAGCCAAAATGTGGACCAATATTGACTCGTTTGAAAGTAGTACTAAGAGGTGGTTAAAGGATGTCAAATTGGATGTTTGATGTTAACATGTTAATTCTACCAATATATGGTTGAAAGTGAGTCTTATAAGGTGAAAAATACTCTAATATGGTTTAAAGTGACTTACATGGTTGATTAGAGCCAAAATGTGGACCAAAATTGACTCGTATGAAAGTGGTACCAAGAGATGGTTAAAGGATGTCAAATTGGATGTTTATGATGTTAACATGTTAATTCTACCAATATATGGTGGCAAATAAGTCTTATAAGGTGCAAAATTACTCTAATATGGTTTAAAGTGACTTACATGGTTGATTAGATCCAAAATGTGGACCATTATTGACTCGTATGAAAGTGTACTAAGAGGTGGTTAAAGGATGTTAAATTGGATGTCTATGATATTAACATGTTAATTGTACGAGTATATGGTTCAAAGTGACTCTGATAGGGTGCAAAATCACTCTAATATGGTGTAAAGTGACTTACATGGTTGATTAGAGCCAAAATGTGGACCAATATTGACTCGTATGAAAATGGTACTAAGAGGTGGTTAAAGGATGTCAAATTGGATGTTTACGATGTTAACATGTTAATTGTACCAAAATATGGTTGGAAGTGAGTCTTATATGGAGCAAAATTACTCTAATATTGTTTAAAGTGACTTACATGGTAGATTAGAGCCAAAATGTGGACCAAATTGACTCGTATGAAAGTGGTACCAAGAGATGGTTAAAGGATGTCAAATTGGATGTTTGATGTTAACATGTAATTGTACCAATATATGGTGGCAATGAGTCTTACAAGGTGCAAAATAACTCTAATATGGTTTAAAGTGACTTACATGGTTGATTAGAGCAAAAATGTGGACCAAAATTGACTCGTATGAAAGTGGTACCAAGAGATGGTTAAAGGATGTCAAATTGGATGTTTATGATGTTAACATGTTAATTCTACCAATTTATGGTGGCAAATGAGTCTTATAAGGTGCAAATTACTCTAATATGGGTAAAGTGACTTACATGGTTGATTAGATCCAAAATGTGGACCAATATGACTGTATGAAAGTGGTACTAAGAGGTGGTTAAAGGATGTCAAATTGGATGTTTATGATGTTAACATGTTAATTGTACCAGTATATGGTTGAAAGTGATTCTTATAAGGTGCAAAATTACTCATATGGTTTAAAGTGACTTGCATGGTAGATTAGAGCCAAAATGTGGACAAAAATTGACTCGTATGAAAGTGGTAGCAAGAGATGGTTAAAGGATGTCAATTGGATGTTTATGATGTTAACATGTTAATTCTAACAATATATGGTGGCAAGTTAGTCTTATAAGGAGCAAAATTACTCAAATATGTTTTAAAGTGACTTACTGATTGATTAGAGCCAAAATGGGACCAAAATTGACTCGTATGAAAGTGGTACCAAGAGATGGTTAAAGGAGGTTAAATTGGATGTTATGATGTTAACATGTTAATTCTCTATAATGGTGCAAATGAGTCTTATAAGGTGCAAATTACTCTAATATGGTTTAAAGTGACTTATATGGTTGATTAGATCCAAAATGTGGACCAATATGACGGTATGAAAGTGGTACTAAGATGGTGGTTAAAGGAT
>NW_027417103.1:0-17009 GCF_009905375.1 Apium graveolens
TGTGAGAAGAATGTTAAAAGGTACAATCACTCAAGAATAAGTTGAAGACAGTTGGAGTTCAACCAGTCAGACCTGCAAGCTTCACTTCAGAAAAAGATCGTATCTTTGACAAGGAATTGCTTCAAGATTTAGAAGAAGGTGAAGTCAGAAGAGAAGACAACTAAAGTCAATTAGCTCAAAACTCAATGTAATATGATTAGAGCGTTATGAATCAAGATAGTCTAATGTAGTTATATGTTCAGGCTAGAGGAACATCTATCTTGTATTCACTTGTAAATTTCATTTGGAATCTGGAAAATGTTAAATATAATCCAGAACTTTTCTGCTATTTACTTTACATTACTGTTTATATCTTTTTCTTATTTGTTAGTTGAGTTATCCTCTAGGTATTTGTTGTTATTGTCTAACAAGCAAATAGGGGGAGATTGAAAGGCATATGTCATAGCCTACTCGTTTATTCGAGTATTTAACTCAACTCAAATAAGAATGTAATAAGTAAATAGTGGATCAAGCATCAGAGAGATCTCACAAAGTAACATCTGTCAAAGAATAAAGAAACATTGTTCATCTGCAGACTTGAAGATTCACTGGAAGAAGTTCAAGAATTTGATCATGCCTCAGTGATATAAATCAAGATCGTGGATTTAATCAAGTGACAGAGATCTCGTCAAGGTATCATTTATTACAAGGATTCAATCAGAACAACAAAGTCAAGACATGAAGAAACGTCACGAAAGTTAGTCACTCATGAACCAGACAGTACATCGAGTGTCAGCATTGAAGTGACGGAATTGATTCATAAGTCTCAGAGACTTTCAGAAGATTGTCAGAAGAATGGATGCTGCTCAGGGATAGTATTAATTCACTATTAATTAATTAAGTCATATAATTTAATTAAGAGAATAAATTAAATCTGCAAGGATTAATTTATTGATTAATTGAATTAAATTGATTAATTAATTTAGAATTAATAATGAGGATTTTCAGAATGTTAATTGATTAAAATCTGTGATAATTCTAAAAAGACAACTGATTGAATTAGTATGACAATCGGTATGACAATTGATAGTCATACCGAATGTCTTGCTAATTCAGTTGATTGTATTGATAGAATTTTCAATTAGATTAAAATCAATTATGTATTCAGAAAAACAATTTCAATTGTACTACTATGACAATCGGTATGACAATCAATAGTCATACCGAAAGTCTTGCTAGTTCATTTTAATTGTCTTCCTAGCTCTAATAGATTGTCTCACCGAAAGTCTTTCAAGCTCAAATAGATTGTCACACCAGTTCAACAACTTCGGCTGTGATTGATTAAAAGAAAGCAGAAGACAATATCAACAGACTACTCAGCAAAAACAGAGCAGCACATACAGAACAAGAAAACACAGCAGAAAACAAAAGAAAATATTTCATCATTCATCTGCTTATTCAAGATCAAATATTCTAGTTTGGTAATGTTAAATCCAAACCACTAGAATTACTTATCTTGTTCTTGTATATCAATCTAGCGGATTAAAATCCCTAGAACTTAATCTCAAATCGCTTTTAGCATTTGATCTTTTAATTACAAAAATAGAAAAAGTTCATGTCGAATTTATTCTAAATTTGTAATAATTGATTTGAGATTAATCCCTTGTAATCGATACCGTAGTTGTAACACCTTTCAAGTTTAATAAAAGTTTTATTTAACTTGAATTTTGTTTCACAATTTTATTCCGCATTTTATTCGACGAAACGGTATTGTTTGCATTCAACCCCCCCTTCTACAAACAAATTGGGACCTAACAATTTGCCACCGTATATTGGTACAATTAACATGTTATCATCATAAATATCCAATTTGAAATCCTTTAACCATCTCTTGGTACCACTTTCATACGAGTCAATTTTGGTCCACATTTTCGCTCTAATCTACCATGTAAGTCACTTTAAACCATATTAGAGTAATTTTCACCTTATTAGACTCACTTTCAACCATATATTGGTACCAATAACATGTTAACATCATAAACATCCAATTTGACATCCTTTAACCACCTCCTAGTACCACTTTCATACGAGTCAATATTGGTCCACATTTTGGCTCTAATCAACCATGTAAATCACTTTAAACCATATTAGAGTAATTTTGCACCTTATAAGACTCACTTGCCACCATATATTGGTAGAATTAACATGTTAACATCATAAACATCCAATTTGACATCCTTTAACCACATCTTAGTACCACTTTCACACGAGTCAATATTGGTCCACATTTTGGCTCTAATCAACCATGTAAGTCACTTTAAACCATATTAGAGTAATTTTGCACCTTATAAGACTCACTTGCCACCATATATTGCTAGAATTAACATGTTAACAACATAAACATCCAATTTGACATCCTTTAACCATCTCTTGGTACCACTTTCATACGAGTCTATTTTGTTCCACATTTTGGCTCTAATCAACCATGTAAGTCACTTTAAACCATATTAGAGTTATTTTTCACCTTATAAGACTCATTTGCCACCATATATTGGTACAATTAACATGTTATCATCATAAATATCCAATTTGAATCCTTTAACCATCTCTTTGTACCACTTTAATACGAGTCAATATTGGTCCACATTTTGGCTCTAATCTACCATGTAAGTCACTTTAAACCATATTAGAGTAATTTTTCACCTTATAAGACTCACTTGCCTCCATATATTGGTAGAATTAACATGTTAATATCATAAACATCCTATTTGACATCCTTTATCCATCTCTTGGTACCACTTTCATACGAGTCAATATTGGTCCACATTTTGGCTCTAATCAACAATGTAAGTCACTTTAAACCATATTAGAGTTATTTTGCACCTTATCAGACTTATTTGCCACCTTATATTGGTACAATTAACATGTCATCATCATAAATATCCAATTTGAAATCCTTTAACCATCTCTCGGTACCACTTTAATACGAGTCAATATTGGTCCACATTTTGGCTCTAATCTACCATGTAAGTCACTTTAAACCATATTAGAGTAATTTTTCACCTTATTAGACTCACTTTCAACCATATATTGGTAAACTTAACATGTTAACATTATAAACATCCAATTTGACATCCTTTAACCACCTCTTAGTACCACTTTCATACGAGTCAATATTGGTTCACATTTTGGCTCTAATCAACCATGTAAGTCACTTTAAATCATATTAGAGTAATTTTGCACTTTATAAGACTCAGTTGCCACCATATATTGGTAGAATTAACATTTTAACATCATAAACATCCTATTTGACATCCTTTAACCATCTCTTGATACCACTTTCATACGAGTCAATATTGGTCCACATTTTGGCTCTAATCAACCATGTAAGTCGCTTTAAACTATATTAGAGTAATTTTGCATCTTATAAGACTCACTTGCCACCATATATTGATAGAATTAACATGTTAACATCATAAACATCCAATTTGACATCCTTTAACCATCTCTTGGTACCACTTTAATACGAGTCAATTTTGGTCCATATTTTGGCTCTAATCTACCACGTAAGTCAGTTTAAACCATATTAGAGTAATTTTGCACCTTATAAGACTCACTTTCAACCATTTATTGGTACAATTAACATGTTAACATCATGAACATCCAATTTGACATCCTTTAACCAACTCTTAGTACCACTTTCATACGAGTCAATACTGGTCCACCTTTTGGCTCCAATCAACCATGTAAGTCACTTTAAACCATATTAGAGTAATTTTGCACCTTATAAGACTCACTTGCCACCATATATTGCTAGAATTAACATGTTAACATCATAAACATCCAATTTGACATCCTTTAACCATCTCTTGGTACCACTTTCATACGAGTCTATTTTGGTCCACATTTTGGCTCTAATCAACCATGTAAGTCACTTTAAACGATATTAGAGTTATTTTGCACCTTATAAGACTCATTTGCCACAATATATTGGTACAATTAACATTTTATCATCATAAATATCCAATTTGAAATCCTTTAACCATCTCTTGGTACCACTTTAATACGAGTCAATATTGGTCCACATTTTGGCTCTAATCTACCATGTAAGTCACTTTAAACCATATTAGAGTAATTTTTCACCTTATTAGACTCACTTTTAACCATATATTGGTAAAATTAACATGTTAACATCATAAACATCCAATTTAACAATTATTTAACCTCCTCTTAGTACCACTTTCACACGAGTCAATATTGGTCCACATTTTGGCTCTAATCTACCATGTAAGTCACTTTAAACAATATTAGAGTAATTTTTCACCTTATAAGACTCACTTTCAACCATATATTGGTAAAATTAACATGTTAACATCATAAACATCCAATTTGACATCCTTTAACCACCTCTTAATACCACTTTCATACGAGTCAATAATGGTCCACATTTTGGCTCTAATCAACCATGTTAGTCACTTTAAACCATATTAGAGTAATTTTGCACCTTATAAGACTCATTTGCCACCGTATATTGGTAGAATTAACATGTTAACATCATAAACATCCAATTTGACATCCTTTAACAATCTCTTGGTACCACTTTAATACGGGTCAATTTTGGTCCATATTTTGGCTCTAATCTACCATGTAAGTCAGTTTAAACCATATTAGAGTAATTTTGCACCTTATAAGACTCACTTTCAACCATATATTGGTACAATTAACATGTTAACATCATAAACATCCAAGTTGACATCCTTTATCCACCTATTAGTACCACTTTCATACGAGTCAATATTGGTCCACATTTTGGCTCTAATCAACCATGTAAGTCACTTTAAATCATATTAGAGTAATTTTGCACTTTATAAGACTCAGTTGCCACCATATATTGGTAGAATTAACATTTTAACATCATAAACATCCTATTTGACATTCTTTAACCATCTCTTGGTACCACTTTCATACGAGTCAATATTGGTCCACATTTTGGCTCTAATCAACCATGTAAGTCACTTTAAACCATATTAGAGTAATTTTGCATCTTATAAGACTCACTTGCCACCATATATTGATAGAATTAACATGTTAACATCATAAACATCCAATTTGACATCCTTTAACCATCTCTTGGTACCAGTTTAATACGAGTCAATTTTGGTCCATATTTTTGCTCTGATCTACGACGTAAGTCAGTTTAAACCATATTAGAGTAATTTTGCACCATATAAGACTCACTTTCAACCATTTATTGGTACAATTAACATGTTAACATCATGAACATCCAATTTGACATCCTTTAACCAACTCTTTGTACCACTTTCATACGAGTCAATACTGGTCCACCTTTTGGCTCCAATCAACCATGTAAGTCACTTTAAACCATATTAGAGTAATTTTGCACCTTATAAGACTCACTTGCCACCATATATTGCTAGAATTAACATGTTAACATCATAAATATCCAATTTGACATCCTTTAACCATCTCTTGGTACCACTTTCATACGAGTCTATTTTGTTCCACATTTTGGCTCTAATCAACCATGTAAGTCACTTTAAACCATATTAGAGTTATTTTGCACCTTATAAGACACATTTGCCACCATATATTGGTACAATTAACATGTTATCATCATAAATATCCAATTTAAAATCCTTTAACCATCTCTTGGTACCACTTTAATACGAGTCAATATTGGTCCACATTTTGGCTCTAATCTACCATGTAAGTCACTTTAAACCATATTAGAGTAATTTTTCACCTTATTAGACTCACTTTTAACCATATATTGGTAAAATTAACATGTTAACATCATAAACATCCAATTTGACATCCTTTAACCACCTCTTAGTACCACTTTCACACGAGTCAATATTGGTCCACATTTTGGCTCTAATCAACCATGTAAGTCAATTTAAACCATATTAGAGTAATTTTACACCTTATAAGACTCACTTGCCTCCATATATTGGTAGAATTAACATGTTAACATCATAAACATCCTATTTGACATCCTTTAACCATCTCTTGGTACCACTTTCATACGAGTCAATATTGGTCCACATTTTGGCTCTAATCAACAATGTAAGTCACTTTAAACCATATTAGAGTTATTTTGCACCTTATCAGACTTATTTGCCACCTTATATTGGTTCAATTAACATGTTATCATCATAAATATCCATTTTGAAATCCTTTAAACATCTCTTGGTACCACTTTCATACGAGTCAATTTTGGTCCACATTTTGGCTCTAATAAACCATGTAAGTCACTTTAAACCATATTAGAGTTATTTTGCACCTTATAAGACTCATTTGCCACCATATATTGGTACAATTAACATGTTAACATCATAAACATCCAAGTTAACATCCTTTATCCACCTATTAGTACCACTTTCATACGAGTCAATATTGGTCCACATTTTGGCTCTAATCAACCATGTAAATCACTTTAAATCATATTAGAGTAATTTTTCACTTTATAAGACTCAGTTGCCACCATATATTGGTAGAATTAACATTTTAACATCATAAACATCCTATTTGACATCCTTTAACCATCTCTTGGTACCACTTTCATACGAGTCAATATTGGTCCACATTTTGGCTCTAATCAACCATGTAAGTCGCTTTAAACTATATTAGAGTAATTTTGCATCTTATAAGACTCACTTGCCACCATATATTGATAGAATTAACATGTTAACATCATAAATGTAACGACCGAGGAATTACGCTTGTATTATATTATAATAATAATAAATTATGTGTATTATTATGTGATTAAATGTGTTAAGTCGTTGAACCCTAACTGCTATGTGTTATGTGTTGGTTGTTTTGATCCAAACGTGTTTTGGATAGTTATGGAACGTTTTATCGTCAGTTATATAAATTATATCAAAACCTGTACAGCTCAAAACTATGTTTTAAAAGCCCGTATTTCAAACAAAATCATTGGCCCTATTTTGCCAAAAATGCCCTATACCGTATCGCTATTCTGAACCCCTAGACGTTTTACCAATTGACCTTTTTCGCGAAAAACGACTTTTTCCGGACCCCTTCGGGTACCAAAAGCCCCACAAAAATCACATTTTTATTTTTATATGATCATGAAATTATCATATATCATTTTTCTTTGCATTTTTGTAATATTCACAATTTTTGGGAATTTTTAGCATTTATTTTGTATTTATTGGATATTTAAAAATTAATTATTAATACCCAAAAATTATAAAAATTGGGGCCAAATATTTTTATTAGGAGTGTAATTAGCCCCTTAATTTTATTTAGGGGTATTATTTTACATAGTATAAATATCTGATTTTTCAGTAATTATCTATTAATTAATTATAAAAAAATCAGAAAATAATTCAGAAAATTCAGAAAGGGGGATTAGGGTTCTTGGAGTTCCTGGAATCAAAGCCAAGTTTGATCGTGATTCTGTTAACCAAATCAGTCGTGTAAGTATCCGTTTTGAAGCCTGTGATTCGTAGTTTCTGATTATGTAAGCGTTTTTGTTGTTTGATTTCGTGATGTTAATTTCGTATTTTCGGTTTTAAAATTCTAATTCGGGTTGTTCGATTCGTTGTTTGTTAGATGGTTATGATGATATAGGTGATTAGATCGTGTAATTTGCAATTGATTCGTACCAGTCTCGTAGGATTTGGCTTCGTTTTTGGCGTCGCCGGAGAACCGCCGCGGCGGCGGCGTTCTTGAAGCTTCCCGATGTCGGGGACGACGAGGAAGGAGGTGGATGGTGGGGGAGACTGCTGTGGACTACTGTGGAACGAGAAAACAGAAGAAATCAGTCTGGAATCGAGCTGTTCGTGGCTGTATAGTCGTCGGAGTACCGTCGGGAACCGCCACCGTCACCAGAATCTGGTGATGGCGGTGGTTGTTCTTCCCGACCCGATTGGGTTGGGGGACGACCCGTTGACCCGATGTTATGACCCGGTTTCAATCCCCTAAACCTAGAAATCCATTTCCTGTTTTTGTTTCTTATTTAATAATTATTTATCTATGTTTTGTAAAATTAAAAAAATCAGTTTTAAAAAAAATTCTAAAAATTAATTAAAAATTAGTTTTAAATTCTGAAAAATAGTATTATTAATTTCTAAATTATTTTATTAATTTATAAATTCGAATTTAATTATTTAATTAATTATTTAATTATTTATCTAATTATTTATTAGTTATCTAATTAATTAATAATTAGGTAATTAATTAAGAAATAAGGATTAAAAATAATTAAATAATATGATTAATAATTCGATAATTAGTTATTATTACGAGTAATGATTCGATAATGAGAATTATTATTCGAGCGATAGTTATTCGAATAATATTGTAGTGATTATTTGTATTGTATAATTAAATACTGATAATTAATTGATTAACGAATCGTATAAGTTTCAGTAATAATGTAATAGTTCGATAATTATATGAGGATGGCGAGTAGCTCGTATTTATACGAGTAAGTAATCGTTGAGTTAGATTATAATTCGAACACATAGTAGATATTCGATAAATAGCGTATCTGTTAATAGAATCAATCGATTATTTGTAAATAATCGATCTAATCGAATAAATATCGATACGTTATAAATATTATAATAAATTATGATTAATCCTGATAATTAGAGATTTATTATTTTAGATTATTAAATAAGCAATTATTAATTGTTTATTAGTTATTTATTTATTCAATATTTAAAAAAATGATTAATTATTTCGATAATTAATCACATAATTTTCAATAAATCGTAACTTCTTCGTTTTAACTCCAAAAATTATAAAAAAGTTATTTTTGACTTTGATTTTTCTTAGATAATTATTTAAAAATATAATTAAGGATTGTTTAATTATAATTAATTATTTATAATTAATTACTAATTAATTAAATCTTGTTTAATTCATAATAATTCAACCGTTAGTCCGATTTGAGTGAAACGAAGACCTCTAGACTCAGAAAAATGAGACGAATCCAATAAAAATGGTTGTAAGTTATAATTTCTTCCGAAAAAGAGTGGTTTGGTGATAATTGATAGTTCGTAGGTCCTAGTAGGGATATAATTGAGCCGAATAAATCCCGAAAAATTATAATAAAATCAGATACGACTAGTAATGCAGGTATAAGTCCAGAATTGATTCTAAAAATAATTATAAATCTAGAAATTAATTATGTGCTTTACGTGCTACGTGCTTTATGTGATTATGTGAATAGATGTGCTGTATAAATGTATGTATATATATATGCGAGTCAGATAGAAACGCATGGGTAGACTGATAAGGTTGCGTGATATCAATTCAAGATACACGTATGTAGTAAATTATCTAAACACCTATCTTTCCATGATTTGTTCAGTGTTAGCAAGACAAAGCAAGCTAAGATCAGAAGGCAGTGAGTTAAACCAGGTTAAGTACGCGCAAGGCAAGTTTTTCCCCTATTCTAAATTCAGAATAGTGATTTATAATTCCTTTCTATCGTATCAATTCTCTTTGATAATCATTGTTCATATACACTGTTACCCATTTATTATCACTTATTCCATTTCATTTCAATTCTTGATTTACCCAATTTATTGAATTCCTTGTTCATATTTCAATTCCTTTACCCTTGTTACATATAGTCTGGTATATCCTGGTGTTGGGATATATCAATAGCATTCCGAATATTCCGGATGCTAAGCCTTGGACTGGATGGTTACTTTACGGGCTGGGTTTTACCCAGGCCATTAATTAATAGGCCATAGTTGCCTGAGTACTCCTAATGTTGGTTGGGTCTATGCAGTTGGGTATAGATCCACACTATATTCTGACTGATCAGTAGGTTATAGTGCATATGTTGGTTCTTGTTTCCAGTCTTGTTCATTTGGCACTCACCAGTATTGGCAAATTATTATCATATACAGATACAGATGGTTGTTCAAACCAGCAGCTTCTTGGTTCATTTATTTCTCTCTCTTTATAAATATATATATTGTTGCAGCTTGTTGAGCAATTTTGGCTCATCCCTTTTTATTGTTACTCCTATTGTTTTACAGTTAAGGTAGAGAATGAAACCCATCAGGACCCGCATAGTCAAGAAGCGAGTCAAGCAGCGGGACCCTCTTATACCAAGAGTGTTCCTGCCTATTCCCGAAGAGAGCTTTGAATTGCCAGATCAGGTGTAGCAGGATAAGTAGTAATGTTGAGTTGAATAAAAGTCTTGTGTAGTTTGAATAAAAGATTGTGTAGTGAAACTGTAGATAGAATAAAGTTTTGTAATAAAGAGAGTTCTTGAGACAGGTTTTATTTAGTTGGGTTTGTAATAAAGTGTAGTGTATGATTCTTGTTTCCAAACTCAAACCTTAAAAGATCCTGAGTAGTGATAGTTCGGGGTAATTATTATATTTATATTCCGCTTGTGCAGGTATAGTTGGTAATTGTTGTTAATAATGCCCCAAATCTATACCCCGGATTTGGAGGGTGTTATAATAAACATCCAATTTGACATCCTTTAACCATCTCTTGGTACCAGTTTAATACGAGTCAATTTTGGTCCATATTTTGGCTCTAATCTACCACGTAAGTCAGTTTAAACCATATTAGAGTAATTTTGCACCTTATAAGACTCACTTTCAACCATTTATTGGAACAATTAACATGTTAACATCATGAACATCCAATTTGACATCCTTTAACCAACTCTTTGTACCACTTTCATACGAGTCAATACTGGTCCACCTTTTGGCTCCAATCAACCATGTAAGTCACTTTAAACCATATTAGAGTAATTTTGCACCTTATAAGACTCACTTGCCACCATATATTGCTAGAATTAACATGTTAAAATCATAAACATCCAATTTGACATCCTTTAACCATCTCTTGGTACCACTTTCATACGAGTCTATTTTCGTCCACATTTTGGCTCTAATCAACCATGTAAGTCACTTTAAACCATATTAGAAGTTATTTTGCACCGTATAAGACTCATTTGCCACCATATATTGGTACAATTAACATGTTATCATCATAAATATCCAATTTGAAATCCTTTAACCATCTCTTGGTACCACTTTAATACGAGTCAATATTGGTCCACATTTTGGCTCTAATCTACCATGTAAGTCACTTTAAACCATATTAGAGTAATTTTTCACCTTATTAGACTCACTTTTAACCATATATTGGTAAAATTAACATGTTAACATCATAAACATCCAATTTGACATCCTTTAACCTCCTCTTAGTACCACTTTCACACGAGTCAATATTGGTCCACATTTTGGCTCTAATCTACCATGTAAGTCACTTTAAACAATATTAGAGTAATTTTTCACCTTATAAGACTCACTTTCAACCATATATTGGTAAAATTAACATGTTAACATCATAAACATCCAATTTGACATCCTTTAACCACCTCTTAATACCAATTTCATACGAGTCAATAATGGTCCACATTTTGGCTCTAATCAACCATGTTAGTCACTTTAAACCATATTAGAGTAATTTTGCACCTTATAAGACTCATTTGCCACCGTATATTGGTAGAATTAACATGTTAACATCATAAACATCCAATTTGACATCCTTTAACAATCTCTTGGTACCACTTTAATACGGGTCAATTTTGGTCCATATTTTGGCTCTAATCTACCATGTAAGTCAGTTTAAACCATATTAGAGTAATTTTGCACCTTATAAGACTCACTTTCAACCATATAATGGTACAATTAACATGTTAACATCATAAACATCCAAGTTGACATCCTTTATCCACCTCTTAGTACCACTTTCATACGAGTCAATATTGGTCCATATTTTTGCTCTAATCAACCATGTAAGTCACGTTAAACTATATTAGAGTAATTTGGCACCTTATAAGACTCATTTGCCACCATATATTGGTAGAATTAACATGTTAAGATCATAAACATTTAATTTGATATCCTTTAACCATCTCTGGGTACCACTTTCATACGAGTCAATTTTGGTCCATATTTTGGCTCTAATCAACCATGTAAGTCACTTTAAACTATATTAGTGTAATTTTGCACCATATAAGACTCACTTTCAACCATATATTGGTACAATTAACATGTTAACATCATAAACATCCAATTAAAAATCCTTTAACCATTTCTTGGTACCACTTTCATACGAGTCAATTTTGGTCCACATTTTGGCTCTAATCTACCATGTAAGTCACTTTAAACCATATTAGAGTAATTTTGCACCTTATAAGACTCACTTCAACCATATATTGGTAGAATTAACATGTTAATATCATAAACATCCAATTTGACATTCTTTAACCATCTCTTAGTACCATTTTTATACGAGTCAATTTTGGTCCACATTTTGGCTCTAATCTACGATGTAAGTCACTTTAACCAATATTAGAGTAATTTTGCACCTTATAAGACTCACTTTCAACCATATTTTGGTACAATTAACATGTTAACATCATAAATATCCAATTTGACATCCTTTAACCACCTCTTAGTACCACTTTCATACGAGTCAATATTGGTCCACATTTTGGCTCTAATCAACCATGTAAGTCACTTTACACCATATTAGAGTGATTTTGCACCCTATAAGAGTCACTTTGAACCATATACTGGTACAATTAACATGTTAATATCATAGACATCCAATTTGACATCCTTTAACCAACACTTAGTACACTTTCATACGAGTCAACAATGGTCCATATTTTGGATCTAATCAACCATGTAAGTCACTTTAAACCATATCAAAGTAATTTTGCACCTTATAAGACTCATTTGCCACCATATATTGGTAAAATTTACATGTTAACATCATAAACATCCAAATTGACATCCTTTAACCATCTCTTGGTACGACTTTCATACGAGTCAATTTTGGTCCATATTTTGGCTCTAATCAACCATGTAAGTCACTTTAAACCATATTAGAGTAATTTTACACCTTATAACACTAACTTGCCACCATATATTGTTACAATTAACATGTTAACATCATAAACATCCAATTTGACATCCTTTAACCATCTCTTGGTACCACTTTAATACGAGTCAATATTGGTCCACATTTTGGCTCTAATCTACCATGTAAGTCACTTTAAACCATATTAGAGTAATTTTTCACCTTATAAGACTCAGTTTCAACCATATATTGGTAAAATTAACATGTTAACATAATAAACATCCAATTTGACATCCTTTAACCACCTCTTAGTACCACTTTCATACGAGTCAATAATGGTCCATATTTTGGCTCTAATCAACCATGTCAGTCACTTTAAACCATATTAGAGTAATTTTGCACCTAATAAGACTCATTTGCCACCGTATATTGGTAGAATTAACATGTTAACATCATAAACATCCAATTTGACATCCTTTAACAATCTCTTAGTACCGCTTTAATACGAGTCAATTTTGGTCCATATTTTGGCTCTAATCTACCATGTAAGTCAGTTTAAACCATATTCGAGTAATTTTTCACCTTATAAGACTCACTTTCGACCATATATTGGTACAATTAATATGTTAACATCATAAACATCGAAGTTGACATCCTTTATCCACCTCTTAGTACCACTTTCATACAAGTCAATATTGGTCCACATTTTGGATCTAATCAACCGTGTAAGTCACTTTAAACCATATTAAAGTAATTTTGCACCTTATAAGACTCATTTGCCACCATAAATTGGTAAAATTAACATGTTAACATCATAAACATTTAATTTGATATCCTTTAACCATCTCTTGGTACCACTTTCATACGAGTCAATTTTGGTCCATATTTTGGCTCTAATCAACCATTTAAGTCACTTTAAACCATATTAGAGTAATTTTGCACCATATAAGACTCACTTTCAACCAGATATTGGTACAATTAACATTTTAACATCATAAACATCCAATTTAAAATCCTTTAACCATCTCTTGGTACCACTTTCATACGAGTCAATTTTGGTCCACATATTGGCTCTAATCTACCATGTAAGTCACTTTAAACCATATTAGAGTAATTTTCCACCTTATAAGACTCACTTCAACCATATATTGGTAGAATTAACATGTTAACATCATAAACATCCAATTTGACATGCTTTAACCATCTCTTAGTACCATTTTTATACGAGTCAATTTTGGTCCACATTTTGGCTCTAATCTACCATGTAAGTCACTTTAAACAATATTAGAGTAATTTTGCACCTTATAAGACTTACTTTCAACCATATTTTGGTAAAATTAACATGTTAACATTATAAATATCCAATTTGACATCCTTTAACCACCTCTTAGTACCACTTTCATACGAGTCAATATTGGTCCACATTTTGGCTCTAATCAACCATGTAAGTCACTTTACACCATTTTAGAGTGATTTTGCACCCTATAAGAGTCACTTTGAACCATATACTGGTACAATTAACATGTTAATATCATAGACATCCAATTTGTCATCCTTTAACCACCTGTTAGTACACTTTCATACGAGTCAATAATGATCCACATTTTGGATCTAATCAACCATGTAAGTCACTTTAAACCATATTAAAGTAATTTTGCACCTTATAAGACTCATTTGCCACCATATATTGGTAAAATTTACATGTTACCATCATAAACATCCAATTTGACATCTTTTAACCATCTCTGGGTACCACTTTCATACGAGTCAATTTTGGTCCACATTTTGGCTCTAATCAACCATGTAATTCACTTTAAACCATATTAGAGTAATTTTGCACCTTATAAGACTAACTTGCCACCATATATTGTTAGAATTAACATGCTAACATCATAAACATCCAATTTGACATCCTTTAACCATCTCTTGCTACCACTTTCATACGAGTCAATTTTGGTCCACATTTTGGCTCTAATCTACCATGCAAGTCACTTTAAACCATATTAGAGTAATTTTGCACCTTATAAGAATCACTTTCAACCATATACTGGTACAATTAACATGTTAACATCATAAACATCCAATTTGATATCCTTTAACCACCTCTTAGTACCACTTTCATACGAGTCAATATTGGTCCACATTTTGGATCTAATCAACCATGTAAGTCACTTTAAACCATATTAGAGTAATTTTGCACCTTATAAGACTCATTTGCCACCATAAATTGGTAGAATTAACATGTTAACATCATAAACATCCAATTTGACATCCTTTAACCATCTCTTGGTACCACTTTCATACGAGTCAATTTGGGTCCACATTTTGGCTCTAATTAACCATGTAAGTCACTTTAAACCATATTTGAGTTATTTTGCACTGTGTAAGACTCATTTGCCACCATATATTGGTACAATTAACAAGTTAACATCATAAACATCCAATTTAACATCCTTTAACCATCTCTAGGTACCACTTTCATACGAGTCAATTTTGGTCTACATTTTGGTTCTTATCTACCATGTAAGTCACTTTAAACCATATTAGAGTAATTTTTCACCTTATAAGACTCACTTTCAACCATATATTGGTAAAATTAACATGTTAACATCATAAATATCCAATTTGACATCCTTTAACCACCTCTTAGTACCACTTTCATACGAGTCAATATTGGTCCACATTTTGGATCTAATCAACCATGTAAGTCACTTTAAACCATATTAGAGTAATTTTGCACCTTATAAGACTCATTTGCCACCATAAATTGGTAGAATTAACATGTTAACATCATAAACATCCAATTTGACATCCTTTAACCATCTCTTGGTACCACTTTCATACGAGTCAATTTGGGTCCACATTTTGGCTCTAATTAACCATGTAAGTCACTTTAAACCATATTTGAGTTATTTTGCACCTTGTAAGACTCAATTGCCACCATATATTGGTACAATTAACAAGTTAACATCATAAACATCCAATTTAACATCCTTTAACCATCTCTAGGTACCACTTTCATACGAGTCAATTTTGGTCTACATTTTGGTTCTTATCTACCATGTAAGTCACTTTAAACCATATTAGAGTAATTTTTCACCTTATAAGACTCACTTTCAACCATATATTGGTAAAATTAACATGTTAACATCATAAATATCCAATTTGACATCCTTTAACCACCTCTTAGTACCACTTTCATACGAGTCAATATTGGTCCACATTTTGGATCTAATCAACCATATAAGTCACTTTAAACCATATTAGAGTAATTTTGCACCTTATAAGACTCATTTGCCACCATATATTGGTAGAATTAACATGTTAACATCATAAACATCCAATTTAACCTCCTTTAACCATCTCTTGGTACCACTTTCATACGAGTCAATTTTGGTCCACATTTTGGCTCTAATCAATCATGTAAGTCACTTTAAAACATATTTGAGTAATTTTGCTCCTTATAAGACTAACTTGCCACCATATATTGTTAGAATTAACATGTTAACATCATAAACATCCAATTTGACATCCTTTAACCATCTCTTGCTACCACTTTCATACGAGTCAATTTTTGTCCACATTTTGGCTCTAATCTACCATGCAAGTCACTTTAAACCATATTAGAGTAATTTTGCACCTTATAAGAATCACTTTCAACCATATACTGGTACAATTAACATGTTAACATCATAAACATCCAATTTGACATCCTTTAACCACCTCTTAGTACCACTTTCATACGAGTCAATATTGGTCCACATTTTGGATCTAATCAACCATGTAAGTCACTTTACACCATATTAGAGTAATTTTGCACCTTATAAGACTCATTTGCCACCATAAATTGGTAGAATTAACATGTTAACATCATAAACATCCAATTTGACATCCTTTAACCATCTCTTGGTACCACTTTCATACGAGTCAATTTTGGTCCACATTTTTGCTCTAATCAACCATGTAAGTCACTTTAAACCATATTAGAGTTATTTTGCACCTTGTAAGACTCATTTGCCACCATATATTGGTACAATTAACATGTTAACATCATAAACATCCAATTTGACATCCGTTAACCATCTCTTGGTACCACTTTCATACGAGTCAATTTGGTCCACATT
>NW_027417104.1:0-47464 GCF_009905375.1 Apium graveolens
ACCTATGAAGAGTGCTGCTCATACTACAAGTAACTAGTGTACATATTAAAAATTGTTTTCAAACTAAATATGATTACTTTTTATTATTTTTTATTTGTGGACCAATGTACATTATATTATAGTGAATTTTTGTTTTATGACCATTGCAATGTATTTATCCTCCGTAGACTTTTGATATAATAAGTTAGCTAGTGTCATAATGAAGGCCTTTCTCACATAACAGTTTTTTGTGACACCAGCTAACTTATTATATTAAAATTCTACGGAGGATCAATACATTGTGATGGTGAGAAAACAAAATCTTGACTACAATTATTGTACATTGGTCCACAAATAAAATTGAATAAAAATAAATTATATTTCATGTGAAAACTGATTTTGATATGTACACTAGCTTATTGTAGTATGAGCCACAGTCTTTATAGCTTTAAACCATATGGAGACAGGTGGTCGTCTAACATATTTTATGGAAACCAAAATGTGGACATTTCTTATTCTTTAGCAAAGCATTATTTCCATCAAACTCTCTTTCTTTTTTAGCACCATGGTCTAATTAGGAGGTAAACAAATAGTTATTAATTTAACTAAAAACTAAACAAAAATGACCACTTACCAACAAAGAGTTAACAATAAGTTCTATATGAACACTAACTTGTTAAAACTGTAGTCTTGAGTATTTCAAATCATTTGGAGGAGAGGGTCATAATCGAGCAATTTCAATGGTGGTACAAGGAGATGGGACTTTTCCCCTTCTTTCATAAAGATTTTTTCTAAAGAGCATGCAAAATTATTATGAGGTAAAATAGATGCTAGATGACTAGGTAGCTAATGATGGTGGTAAGTTTTACCACATACACATTTTATACCTTGAGTTGCAGACGAGGGCATATATGGGGTTCTTGATGGAGTTCTTCTTCTTCCTTTTTTTTAGCACACATATTCTTCTTTTTCAACTAGACTTTATTCTAGAAAATGCGTATATTTCTTATTCTTGAGCAAAGCATAATTTCTATCAAGCAACCATGGTCTTAATTAGGAGGTACAAATAGAATTAATTTAAATAAAAACTAAACAAAAATGACCACTTACCAACAAAGAGTTAATAATATGTTCTATATGGACACTAACTTACTTGTTAAAATCATGAGTGTTTCAAACCATTTGGAGAGAGGGTCATCATGGACCAATTTCAATGGTGGTACAATGAGGGTGGACTTTTCCACTTTTTTCATAAAGATTTTTCCTAAACAGTATGCACAATTATTATCAGGTAAAACAGATGCTAGATGACTAGGTAGGTAATGATGGTGGTAAGTTTTACCATATACAGTTTTTGTACCTTGGTTTGGAGACGGGTCTATATGGGGTTCTTCTTCTTCCTTTTTTTTAACATACATTTTCTTCTTTTACAAATTGTGCCATGACCTATGTGTCCGTATGTTCAACATGTAATTTTATATCAAAAAAATGTAAAGAGCTTATACTGGGATTTTAAATAGAAAATTATATAGATGGTATATATAACTCAATATCTATTTAACAACATTGAAATATATATATATATGTGTGTATATGTGTGTATATTTATGTGTTACTCTAATTTCTAATTATCATATCATAGATGTCAATACATACAATTGAACAAATTAAAATATAACAAGTTATGAAATAATGTACAAAGTGAAAATATTATATGTACATCATGAGCATTGTTAAATATTTCCAATGGACAATGGTGTTGAAATTAGAGTGAATGTGCAGGAGAGTTTTGTTTTTAGGGAGTGTGTGTTTGAGGATGAGATCTTTTAGCAGACATGAACAATAGTGTTGAAATTGGGGTAAATGTGTAAGAGAGTTTTGTTTTTGGGAGGGTGTGTGTTCCTGAAGGAAAGAGGCGGAAGAGAATGACACATGTGACAAGACAATGTGTGTTTGTAAACATACCACAAATTTATATGCAAACATAATCTTATTCTTTTTCTAAAATAAAAAAAGAACATTATACTTATTATAATTATTATAGGAAAATTAACTATGTATTAAATTCTAATAAATTAAATAGGTTAAAATTGAATAGTATTTATAAAGAAAAAAGAATATACTAAGTTCAATATTACATTAATTTAAATAAATTTACTTAAAAATGACTAAGATGAAAGTATATTTTGAAGATTATAATGTTTACTTAAAAAATATATATAATTTGGTTACCTCATTTGTTATTTATTCAAGGCAATTATGGAATATTTAATATAATTTACAGTATCCATTTTAAGAAGATTTTTTTTATAAAATTATATTATATAAGGTAATTAACTAATGACCCACCACTTTAAAACCCAACCCACTTCCAACCTCACGTACGCACAAGGGGTTTTCGTATCACCTTCTTTACTCTCCATTACAACTAATCAACCACCATCTTCAATCTACCACCCACCACCATCTCTCATCTATCTCCACCCGCCATCATTACATGCCACTAAATTCTTAGATTTCTATAATCACCTACCTTCAATCATTATTTATATTATATAAAGCAATAGCTTGTATAACAGAAAATGATGAAGATGATCAAAGTTGAAAATAGAGGACAAGAGTGTTGGTGTTTGGGGTCTATTGAACAATTACTGTGAAATACGAGGAGATTATATATTAACAAAATATAAAATTATTGAATAATCACTGATAACAACAATGAATTTCCAATAAAAAACACCGGATCTGAAATTTGAATATGATATATGAATACAAATACTAATACGTATGACTTCAATAACTAAAGCGTACGACAACAATCACTGATTTATATCGCACAAATCACCAATTTATATCATGAAAATCACCAAATGTTATATACAAAAAAGATATATAGAAATATATTTTTATGACATAATTCGATGAAAATCGTCAATCTTTTTGGTCGGAGAAGTTAGTGATGATTTACTATAGTAAGGGTATAATTAATTTATTAAGAATGAGGGGGGGAGTGTTCCAATTGGTGCAGTAGGATAAAGGTGTAGTAGGAGATTAATGGTATATGATGGGGAAATAGATGGGACACCGAGATAAAGGTGTGGTATAGTAGAAAGGTGTAGGGGAGAAAGGCAGTAAATCACTAATTATGCTTAGGAGAATCACTAAAATTTAGAAAGTTATGAAATTATAGTAATTTCGGTTTAGTGATTCAGTTAAGTATAAATAGTGATCATCGTAAAAAATATAGCAAATATGGTATGCAAATTGATTGCTGGGAGATGGAGAAACATATAGTGAAGTCATATTTTAAAAAAGGTTTGTCGATTAATGGAAAAAAACAAATTAAAAATAGATAGAAAATTATTTATAAATAGATATACGAGAGGGAGTAATAGTTGGAATTTGAGGGAGGAGAGAGAAGGGGTTGTATAAAATTTGTGAGGTAGAAATTCAATTCAAGCTATAGAATTAGTGGTTGTCAATGGTTTCTAGTTTTTAGAATAAGGTTTGTTTCTATTTGACCATTTCCCTTTACTCGTATATATATATATTATATTTTGTATAATTAAAATAATCTTTGCATATGTATTTATTAAATTCTTTAAATTAATAAAAATTTCAAAACTATAGATGTAAAATATTCAAATAATTTTATATAATGTAAATTATAATTTATCATGGATATAATATTTTTAAAAACTAATAAATTCTTGATAAATTATTAAAGTATAATAAAAAGGAAAAATAATGAAATAAAATAGTACTTTGACATTCTATGGTTGAAAACTAGATGACTTCATCTACAACATGTTTATATTGCACAAAAGATGTGGATTGTTAAATAACAACCAATTCATATGACACAATTTAGTTTCTTAGTTACGCGATTAAATTCTTTACCATTTAATCGTCCTTGGTAAACTAGTAAACTAGTAATTCTAACTAGTGTATTACACTATCTATTTTATGCAAGCAGTAGTATAAGCAAGCTTGTTGGAGGTTACTTTGACTTGTTAGTCAACTAATTATATGACCTTTTGTTTTTACTAAAATTCATGGGTTAAAAGCTAAGTCTATACAATTTAGCATCTAAAAATTTAAAGCAAGAATGTATACAACAAGAAAAATAAAAGTAATCGACTAAAGTAATCGGATGACCCCCAAAACCCGGTAAAAACCCAACGATAATAATTCCACTATAATATTTTATATTAATTACAAGAGATGGATGTCTTAATAAATAAGTACAAAGTGTATATATGGCTTGGTATTTTCACCTTCATGGAATGATAGGGATGGAGAGTTTCTTATTATAATGGATATTTTATGTGTTTTGTGTTGTGTAGCTCCCTCCCTTGTATATGACTCTTCTATTGCATATATATCCATGCAACAGCCTTTTCTTGGTGTTGTAGGTCTTGGGACCACTTGTACAGACTTGTGCTATTGAATAGGTAATGTAATAAACTGTCTACCTATTTTTAAGGGTCGTTGTTTGACTTGGTTTTGGTGTCATGTTCCATTCGTCCAAAGGGTCAGTACTTGTCATAAATCTTTATGTCAATACAAAATCTTCTAGTTAGCATCTATCTGTCATTTCATGTAAAATTTCAGCACTAACAATTGACCCTAATTTCATTGGGAGTGATCAACATGCAATAAAATTATCACAATTGAAATGTATAAACATGTTTCATGACCCTTGGGGTGGGTATATTCAACATCTAGTTTCTTTATCTAAAATATTGTTGAGATTATAATAAATGATTAATAGAAATTTTAAAACTCTAATGAAATAGGCAAAGTAAAAAAAATTATGTTATGACATATTGTAATTTTAAAAAAATTCATGGCCTCAGCGGTAGGTATACTTAACATCTGGTTTTTTATCTAAAATTGTTTTGGGATAATAATAAAAAAATTATGTTAATTTCGAAATTCGAATGAATTAGGTAGTTTTTACAAAAAAAATTGTGACATGACCTATATGTGTCCGTATGTTCAACATGTAATTTTATATCTAAAAAGATCTTATATTGGGATTTTAAATAAAAAATTATATAGATTCCTCTGTTATTTGAGATTGTAAATATAACTCAATATATATTTAACAGTATTGAGAAAATAAATAAATATATGTATATGTATACCTATATGTATATGTATGTCTGTGTATTTATGGGTTACTCTAATTTGTAATTATCATATCATAGATGTCAATACATAAAATTGAACAAATTAAAATATAATAAATTATGAAATAATTTACAAAGTGAAAATAGTATCAATAGATCATGAGTGTCGTTAAATTCCATAAATTAAAAATAAACAAGTTATAAAATAAAGTAGAAAATGAAAACTGTACCTGGGATCTTTTAGTAGATTGTACCTGTGGCTTCAAGCTCTAAAGACCTTAAACAAGGTTTTTAAATATATTGCAATTATATATATATGTACATACTAAATATTTAGTTATCAATCATTTCAATATTTTCATCCTCCAAAAACATAATATGCCATTATTTGATAATAGCATATTATGTAGTTATATCTCTTTTATTCTCCATAGTATTTTTTCATGACATGAGCTATATAGATTGAACATAAGTGATTTTTTTATCAATAAAAATACAAGTTTTTAAATATAAGCATTTGTTAAAAAAGTGGTATGTTTTGAATAGATTATTATAAGTAATATGTGATATAAATAAATATGGAATTAAAAGGATATACAGTTTATATAATAAACTCTGTCACATCTTATTATATTCTACCTAAAATATTATTATTACATGTAGAACAAATTTTCAATTTATAATAGAATTAAAATGTCATGTTAATAAACATTAATAGACTTTTTATATTTACTAAAACATTATTCATGTGTTGTAACTGACACCAAATTTAGTAACATCATATTCTGTGATTGGCTAAGCAGATGGGATTTGATACTAAAATAACCTTAAAAAGTTTATGTTATGGTTAGATTATATACTAATCATAAAATCTAAATTATCTCCTCTAACATTCAAAAACCTAAAATAAATATAGATAAAAAAAGAAATTTTTTATTTTTTCAATCGAGTTAATTTGTTGACAGCATGTGATGTTAAAGTTTTTGTACATATAAGTTTTTTTTTATGCCTAGCAATTTTACTCACAATATTTTTAGTACATAATAAATTGGTTAGGAAATGATGTGGAGAGAGGTCTTGGACATGTAAAATGTTTAAAAATGATTTGAACAGTAAATTTTAATCAAAAATGACTTAATGATATTTAAAAAAAAACAACACATTTGACCAAAAACATAGGCATGGGAAAAATGCATACTCTAGTAATTGCTCTAGTAATTGTTGACCTGATGCCCATGGCTCTTTGTTGACATTTTGTTGCTCTCTATTCAAATTATTGTGATTCCTTTCACCTCGTACAAATGACTAAAGGTGAGAAAGTTTCACCACAAGGATACTTTGGCGGAGAATTTTTAGTATTTATTTCCCTTAAAATATAAAAATGTGTGATGATGGACCTTACTTGATGTGGCTTGAAGTTCTAAAAAGGCTAAACAAAGTATTTTAGACATATTGTAATTATAAATATAAGCACATACTAAAGATAAAGATATAGTTACCCATCATTTCAATGTTTTCATCCTCCAAAAACATAATAGGTCTTGACTAAACTATTGTCAAATAAAATCATGGCTCACATTGAAAAGGACAACATGGATTATATAATCGAATATCAACGTTTGAAAATTGGCAAATTCATTATTGAAGAAATTTCTCTAGTTAAAATCTTAAGTAACATGTTCCCAGTTTTACTCAATTATATAACAAAGAATGTGAAATACTGTTTAAAAAACAAAAATGCTTGAACTCTAGTACAAAAAGTGAGAAGATTCTTTTAATGGATCCATAAAGGATGGTTTGTTCATAGTTTATCCTGGTGGTGGATAAGTTATATATTTCTGTGATAAATAATCTACATATGAAAGTTGGTTTTCCCATTAGAAGTTTTCCCAGTAATTTATGAAAAACCAAGAACCTAAGAGTACACATATACTGACTTTACAAATATAGCAATAAGGCAAAAACTTGGATGCAACTTTGCCTAACTTTAAATAACCGAGAATGTTCAATCAATGTGAGACACAATTAGTAAAATAGTCATACTAATTTAGAATTTACATTTTTAACTAAACTAATATCAAATTTGTTAAGAAAAATATGAATTACACAAAAAGGTGGGCATACCAAAATAAGGGACTTGCAGTGGATTTGGATTTGGAAAAGGGTCATGAGCATATCAGTGGTACATTCTCATTAGACCCAATGAGGATTACTGGCTCATCATCTAAATAAAAAAACAAAACAAATTATATTAAATCATTTTTACCCATTTATCTTTAACTAAATTAAAATAACACATTAAATTAAAATTAATTTTTGAATTTAACAAATTTTAAGTTTCTCCCTAAAAAATAAAAATTTAGATAATAATGCATACAATGATAAGGAATGTGTAGTTGAGTCAAGTATATTTTGGTTAGACCCAACAATGGCTTAAAAATCCAGTCCATTATGAGCATGGACAACCTTGTGGATTTGATCATTCAAACAATCATTCACCCAATGCAATTGATTGTATGAAGGCAGTTATAGATTATCTAAATTAAAGCGATTAGTAAAATAGTTATAATAATTTTAAATTTACCTTTTTAACTAAACTTATTTCAAATTTGTTATTAAAAAAATGAATTACACAAAAAATGTGCATACCAAAATGAGGGAATTACACAGTATTTGGATTTCGAATAGGGTCATGAGCATATAGGTTGTACATTTTCATTAGGCCCAATGAGGATTACTGGCTCATCCGCTAAACAAAAAAATAAAAAAATTATATTAAATCATTTTGTCCCATTTATCTTTAATTAAATTAAAACAACACATTAAATTAAAATTAATTTTTTAATTAAACAAATTTAAATTTCTCACAAAAAAATAAAAACTTAAATAATAACGCATACAATGATGAGGAATGTGTAGTGGAACATCCTTGGGATCAGGTTCAAGTATATATTGGTTAGGGCGAGCATTGGCTTGAGAATCCCATCCATTATTAGCATGGGCGGGCAACATTATGGATTTGATCATTCAAAAAATCATTCACCTAATCAAATTGATTGTATGAAGGAAGTTATAGATTATCTAAATTAAAGCAAACACAATTAGTAAAATAGTTATACTAATTTTAAGATGAATATCGGGTGGGCTTCTATTGGGCTTAGGAGTAAGAAGTCTCAATGCATTAGACTTCTTGTTCAACATTGTGGATTTGAACATTCAAAAAATCATTGAATCAGGTCCACGTACATTTTGGTTACCTGCTTCAAAAATAGTACATTATCAGGATGGACAACATTGTGAATTTGATCATTCACCCAATCGAATTGATGGTTTGAAGGCAGTTTTAGATTATCTAAATTAAAACAGACACAATTAGTAAATTAGTTATACTAATTTTCAATTTATTTTTTAACTAAACTAATTTCAAATTTGTCACAAACCAATGAATTACACAAAAAATTGATCATTCAAATTTATGACAAAATTTTTTTAGGATGGGCACCATTGTGGATTTGATCATTCAAAAAATCATTCACCGAATCAAACTAATTGTATGAATGCAGTTGTAGATTATCTAAGTAAAAACCAACACAATTAGTATATTGTTTATACTAATTTTAAATTATTTTTACCTAAACTAATTTCAAATTTGTCACAATAAAATGAATTACACAAAAAATTGTGCATATAAAAATAAGGGATTTCCACTAGATTTGGATTTGAAAAAGGGTAATGAGCCTCCTTGTTCATCAGCTAAACAAGTAAACAAATAAATTATAATAAATCATTTAGACACATGTATATTTAAATAAATTAAAACAACAAATTAAATTAAAATTAATTTTTTATTTAAACTAATTTTAAATTTCTGACAAAAATAAAAATTATAATTATTATTCATACAATGAAAAGGAATGTGTTGTGGATCAGCGACTACGTATATTAAATTAAAATTAAATTTTTATTTAAAATAATTTTAAATTTCTCACAATAATAAAAATTATAATTATTATTCATACAGTGAAAAAGGAATGTGTAGTGGATCAGCCTCAAGATGAGGTACATTTTGGTTAGGCCCACCATTGGCTTGAAATCCCGGATGGGCAATATTATGGATTTGATCATTTAAAAAATTATTTACGCAATCAAATCAATTGTATGAAGGCAGTTGTAGATTATCTAAATAAAAATAGACACAATTAGTAAATTAGTTATATTAATTTTAAATTATTTTTTTAACTAGACTAATTTCAAATTTGTCACAAAAAATGAAGGACATAAAAAATTATGTATACCAAAATAAGGGACTTGCAGTGGATTTGGATTTGGAACCCGAGCATAAACTTCATTCAAAATAAAACAAATTATATTAAATAATTTTAAGCCATGTATCTTTAACTAAATTAAAACAACACATTTAATTAGATTTACCTGTTTAATTAAATTAATTTTGAATTTCTTACAAAAAATAAAAATATAAATTATAATGCATATAATGATGAGGAATGTGTTCTGGATGAGGTCGAGGTACATTTTGGTTAGGCCCCGCATTTAATTGAAAATCGAGTCCATTATCCAGATGGACAACATTGTGGATTTGATTATTCAAAAAATAATTCACCCAATAAAATGGATTGTATGAAGATAGTTGTAAATTATCTAAATTAAAACATACACAATTAGTAAATTATATAATTATACTAATTTTAAATTTACTTTTTTAACTAAACTAATTTCACAGTTGTCAGAAAAAAATGAAATACCAAAAAAATTGTGCATATCAAATTTGTGAAACATGCACCACTGGATTTGGATGTGGAACAATCAGTGGTGCATGCTGATATGGCCAACCAGAATTATTGGCTCATTAGCTAAACAAACAAAACAAATTATATTAAACTATTTTGACCCATGTATCTTTAACTAAATTAAAGCAATAAATTAAATTAAAATTAATTTTTTATTTAAACTAATTTTAAATTTCTGACAAAACAATTTTTAGGATGGGCAACATTGTGGATTTGATCATTCAAAAATCAATCACCCAATCAAACTGATTGTACGAAGGCAGTTATAGATTATCTAAATAAAAACCAACATAATTAGTATATTATTTATACTTATTTTAAATTATTTTTTTTACCTAAACTAATTTCAAATTTGTCCCAACAAAATGAATTACATAAAAAATTGTGCATATAAAAATAAGGGATTTGGAGTGGATATGGATTTGGAAAAGGGTAATGAGCCTCCTTCTTCATCAGCAAAACAAGTAAACAAATAAATTATAATAAATCATTTTGACTCGTGTATCTTTAACTAAATTAAAACAACACATTAAATTAAAATTACTTTTTTATTTAAACTAATTTTAAATTTCTGACAAAAATAAAAATTATAATTATTATTCATACAATGAAAAGGAATGTGTAGTGGATCAGCCTCAGGGCAGGTACATTAAATTAAAATTAATTTTTTATTTAAACTAATTTTAAATTTCTAAAAAAAATAAAAATTATAATTAGTATTCATACAATGAAAATGAATGTGTAATGGATAAGCCTCAGGACAAGGTATATTTTGGTTAGGCCCACCATTGGCTTGAAATCCAGTACATTATGAGGATGGGCAATATTGTGTATTCGATCATTTAAAAAATTATTTACCCAATTATATGAAGACAGTTGTAGATTATCTAAATTAAAATAGACACAATTAGTAAATTTGTAATATTAATTTTAAATTATTTTTTTAACTAGACTAATTTCAAATTTGTCACAGAAAATGAAGGACATAAAAAATTATATTTACCAAAATAAGGATTTGCACTGGATTTGGATTTGGAACTCGCACATGAACTTCATTTACCTTTTTTTTGAAAGCAACTTCATTCACCTTAATGAGTGGTGCATGCTCATTCGGCCCAATAAAAAATTAATGGCTCATCAGCTAAACAAGTAAACAAAACAAATTATATTACATAATTTTGAGCCATGTATCTTGAACTAAATTAAAACAACATATTTAATTAAAATTAACTGTTTAATTAAACTAATTTTAAATTTCTTACAAAAAATAAAAATATAAATTATAATGTATACAATGATGAGGAATGTGTAGTGGGTCGGTCCAGGTAAATTTTGGTTAGGCCCTACATTTGATTGAAAATAATTTCCATTATCGAGATGTGCAACATTGTGGATTTCCATCATTCAAAATATAATTCATCCAATAAAATCCATTGTATGAAGGCAATTGTAAATTATCTAAACTAAAACATAAGCAATTAGTAAATTATATAGTTGTCACAAAAAAATGAATTACACAAAAAAAATTGTGCATAACAAATTTGTGAAACATGCACCACTGGATTTGGATGTGGAATAGGGTATGAGCATGAACTTCATTCACCTTAATCAGTGATGCTGATGTAAATTTTTTTTTTACATGGGCGCTAAGAGCAACCATGTCTAAGAGGCCGTCTCTATTCTACTTTTTTTAGTAGTGATTATACTTATTATAATTATTATATAAAAAATAACTATATATAAAATTCTATTGAATTAAACATGTTAAAATTGAATAGTATTTTTAAAGAAAAAATGAATACTAAGTTCAATATTACATGAATTTAAGAAAATTCACTTAAAAATGACTAAGATGAAGGTATATTTAGAAAAATATAATGTTTACTTAAAATAAAAAATTATAATTAGCTTACCTCGTTTGTTATTTATTTGAGGCAATTATGGAATATTTAATATTTAATATAATTTACAGTATTCATTTTAAGAAGATTTTTTTTATAAAATTATGTTATATATGTATATATGTATATATATAACTTTGATTTGTAGCTTTCTATGTTCTTCCGTAATTTTCATTTCTTATTGTTTAGATTATATATTTTTTTCTAGGTTTATCTTTTTTGTGCTCTTCCCATTATTTTTGATTTATTCATATTACTATATCTCACATACTTTGAATGTTATATTGAGTTTTTCAGTATATATATAAATATATAAATATTTTACTATATATATATATTTATAAATATATTTATATATATAATATTTATAGGGGGCTGTTTAAATAGAAAATATCTTAAAATTAAAACTAGAAACAACACTTTAAAAGCCTAACCCACTTCCAACATCACCTACACACAAGCTGGTTCTCTATCACATTCTTTACTCTCCATTACAACTAATCAACCACCACCTCCAATCTACCTCAACCCACCACTACATCTATCTCCACGTGCCATCATTATATATCACTAAATTCTTCGATTTCTACAATCAACTACCTTCAAACATTATTTATATTATATAAATAAATAGCTTGTATAACTGGAAAATGATTAAGATGATCAAAGTTGGAAATACATAACAAGGGTGTTGGTGTTTGGGGTCTATTGAAGTGATTACTCTAAAATACAAGAAATTATGTATTGATCAAATATAAAATTATTGAACAATCACCGATAACGACCATCAATTTCCAATAAAAATGAAACAGTTTACCTTCTAATTAAGACCCTGAGAAAATGAAAGAGTTTGATGGAAATTATGCTTTGCTAAAAAAATAAGAAATGTCCACATTTCGGTTTCCCTTAAATATGTCTGATGATGAACCTCTCTCCATTCATACTACAAGTAAACTAGTGTACATATTAAAATCTGTTTTCACACAAAAATTTATTTCTTTTAATTCTATTTTTATTTGTGGACCAATGTATAATAAATTATAGTGAAGTTTTGTTTTATGACAATAGAAATGTATTGATCATCGGTACACTTTTGATATAATAAGTTAGCTAGTATCATTATAAAGACCTTGCTCACATGTGTAGCATTTTTTTGTAATACACTTTTTGTTGTGCACACACCTCCCACGGGAGGAAATTCAATCAATTTACTATAATTTGTAGTCAAGATATTGTTATTCGATTTTCTCAATGTAATGTTCATATTTTATTAGTTGTTAAGAGAAGCCCACTCTAGATGAGTATTGAGTCTATGTCGGCATTTGGCCCATTCCCCAGAATCCAGACGTTTAAACGTTGTTCTCAGGAAAAAGGGTTCAGGTGAAGGATCGGCAATAACTTTAATTGTTGACTTTGTGAATGTTGTTGAGAATACACGCACCTTGCAACCTAATGACCCAAAAATTCTTTTAGATGATATGGTGGAAATCCTTCATAAATTGGAATATAATGGGTTTGATGTCAATGTAGTATGTGAGCATGTAGTGCAATTGCTATCAATAAAGGACAAGCGGGAAGAACATAAAGCTAAGGCAAAGAAACCTACTGATCAGATCGAGGAAGCGGAAGAAAAAATTAAAGATTTGAATAATCGCATACGTTTACTACAAGATTAGCTTACCTTGCTTTGTCAATTAAAGAGGAAAATAATTCAACTGTTGCTCATCTGAAATAAGACAGATAGAGAATGACTATCTCCGTATGACCGCATTATGCATGTTTTTCCTTTTTTGGGGATTCTCAATCATTCATAAATTATTTCTTTCATTATATTGGTTAGTTTCACAATAAAGTCAGTATGTGACACTAACCAATAAGATGAAAGAAATATATTATGAATTATTGAGAGTCCCCTAAAATAAAAACATGCATAATCCCCTCATACGGAGATAGTCCTTCTCTATCTGTCTTATTTTAGATGAGCGACAGTTGAATCTTTCTGCTCTTTAGTTTACAAAACCAAGGCAAGCTCTTCTTGTAGTAAACCTATGCGATTATTCAAATCATTGATTTTTTCTTCCTCTTCCTCAATCTGACTTATAGCTTCCTTTACCTTAATTTTAAATTCATCCTGCTTGTCCTTTATTGATAGCAATTGCGCTACACGATAACCTACTACATTGACTTGAAACCCATTATATTCCAATTCATGAAGGATTTCCACCATATCCTCTAAAAATTTTTTTGGGTCATCAGGTTGCAAGATGCATGTCTTCTCAATAACATTGACAAAGCCAACCATTAAATTTATTGTCGAACCTTCACGAGAACCCTCTTTTTCCGAGAACAAGGTTTGAAAGCATGGATTTTGGGGGAGGGCAAATGCCTACATAAACTCAATACTCTTTCAGAGTGGGCTTTTCTTAATAAATGGTAAAATATGATCATTATATTGAGAGGATCGGATAACAATATCTTGAATACAATTTGTAGTGCATTGATTAACTTTCCTCCCTCGTAAGGTGCCTACATCAGCAAAAAGTGTATTGCAAAAAACAGCTACACATGTAAGCAAGGCCTTCAATATTACACCAGCTAACTTATTATATCAAAATTCTATGGAGGATCAATATATTGTGATGGTAAGAAAACAAAATATTGACTCATTTTATTGTACATTGGTCCATAAATAAAAATTGAATAAAAAGTAATAACATTTCGTGTGAAAACGAATTTTAATATGTACACTAGCTTACTTGTAATCAGTGACGAGGCTAGTTGGGGTCATGCAGGGTCCTTTGACCCATTACACTAAAATTTTATTATTAAATTTTATATATTAAAAGATAAATAATAAGGTTTTGTACTGTGACCCCAATAACTAAAGAGACCAGGTCATCTGTCACTAACCAATTGATCTGGTCATCTGTATTCTACTTTACCGCACAACTGCCCCAACAACACGATAAATCCTACAAGATGATAACATAAGTTACTATCCCCACAAAAATAAATAAGGCATCAGTGTTCACCATTTTCAATATTTATATTCTCTCTACTAGGTTTATTTAAGTTATAATATTTTATACTCATAAATTATAACGTGTGTTTGCAGGAAAATGTTAAAATTTTCTGACAAAGTTAAAAGGCCATTGATTTTGGAAGGCAATAATGGGTCAAATGGAGAACCAGAATGTAAAATTAGCAAAGCTGGATTGAAAAAAAAGAAAGTTCAAAATGATATGGAGGTAAATTATGAGGATATAGTCCGGGACTCTGAAAATCTATTGAAGAACTTGATTCTCCAATTCGAGATGAGGTGAGAAGACCTTACATTCTTGTTGGACCTTGTCAACCATTAGCATAAAATTTTCCATCGACTATCATTTCAGGAAAAAATAGATGTTTCCAAAAGAGTTGGTTTGAAACATGTCATTGGTTGGAATATAGTGAGTCAAAAGATGCTGCATTTTGTTTTTTATGCTATCTATTTAGAGGAAACAAGGAATGAATAGTATTTGGTGTTGCAGTTTTTATGAAAAAAGGGTTTCGAAATTGGAAGAGGGCATTAAAAAGATTTAAAGACCATGTTGGAGAGTTAAGGAGTGCTGATCGTGACTGCGAAACACAATATTTTGCTTATATAGATCAAAGGCAAAGTATAGTACACAGTGTCTCAGATGCAAAAGGTAGATTGGACGGGCTTACAGAACTCGATTAACAGCAAGTGTCGATGTTGTCCGTTTACTTCTTAGAAGTGGTTAAGCTTTTCGCGGGAATGATGAGTCAGAACATTCATCCTATAATGGTAATTTCTTGGAAATTCTACATTGGTATAGTGAATGGTCTCCTGAAGTACAAAAATGTATGCCTAAAAAATGCTCCAAGAAATAATCAACTCACTTCCTCCGACATTCAGAAAGACATTGTTAGTGCTTGCACATAATAAACTATTAAAGTTATCATCCACGATATTTGAAATTGTGTGTTTTCTATATTGATAGATGTTGCGTGTGATAGTTCAGTGAATGAACAAATGCCTTTTGTTTTACGATATGTGGATATGTTCGGTGAGGTACTCGAATATTTTATTGGAGTGACACATGTTAGTGACACATCTACAATATCTTTGAAACTTGCCGTTGAGAATGTTTTGACAAAACATGGTCTATCAATTTCAAAAGTTAGAGGACAAGGATATGATGGAGCTTTAAATATGAGAGAAGAGCTTAATGGAATGAAGACACTCATTTTGAAGGAAATTCCCAGCGCAGGGTATGTTCATTATTCTTCTCACCAACTTCAACTAGTTGTGGTATCTGTTGCAAAAGAGATTCAATTCATGGGTCAATTTTTTGACTATGTTTCCATGATTGTTAATATGGTTGGTGCTTCTTTTAAGAGAAATGATGCTCTTAGACAAAAACAACAAGATCACATTGTTCAAAATTTAGAAAAGTCTGAGAAAACAACTGGAACACGAATGTATCAGGAAATAAGTTTGGCTAGACCGGGTGAAACACGTTGGGGATCATATTATAAAACCATAATTCCTATATTGGCTATGTGGTCTACAGTATTGGAAGTTCTTGGAGATGTAGATAATGATTGTGTTTGTTAGAAATAATGTGGTACAGTTCTTGGCTTGGTTGACAAAATGGAGAGCTACAAATTCATATTTATAGCTCACTTGATGAGAGATATTTTGGGCTTAACCTTAGAGTTATCTTATTTTCTTCAACAGAAAAAACTGAATATTGTATCTTCCATTGGTTTGGTTGACACAACAAAAATACGATTACAAAAAATGAGAGATGATGGCTGAGATAATTTTTTGGAAGCTATTAAATTATTTTGCTTGAAATATAATATGTGCATCATCAATATGGAAGACCGTGTTCCTAGTCGCCTTCGAGCTCAAACTACCCCAACTTACCACCATTATTTTTATGTTGACATTTTTTGTCAGTTATCATTTATTTCACTCTTGTATGAGTATTTTTATATATATAGTGACTTATTAATGTGCATATCATGTCTTGATCCTAGAAATTCATTTGATAAATTTATTCAGTCAAGGTTACTTCACCTTGATGAACTATATCCAGACGATTTCTCTTCCTCAGATATGATGCAATTGAACGAGCAACTCAAGGTTTACATAATTGAATTGCGGCGAAAGAAACATTTTCCTAATCTCGATGGTATTGGAGTTCTCGCCAAAAAAATGGCTGAGTTAGATTTTCATCGTGCATTTCATTTGGTGTATCGACTAATGGAGTTGGCTTTGGTTCTACCGGTTGCAACGACTAGTGTTGACAGGACTTTTTTGGCTATGAAAATCATTAAAACCGATTTGCGTAATAAGATTGATGATGATTTTCTTAATGACTGCATGGTCTGCTATATTAAGAAAGAAATATTTCTTCAAGCAGATAATGAAGTTATATTGGATCATTTTGAGAAGATAAAAACCCGTAGAAATTTGTTGCCAGAAAAAAAAATAGTGGCTCTTTTTATGAACATTGTAAAATTTAATTTCTATTAAATACTACTAGAATTTTTTTAGTTATAATTATGTTGTGCCCCCAATTTAATATAATCCTTGCTTCGTCACTGCTTGTAGTATGAGAAGCAGTCTTTATAGCTTCAAACAGTATGGAGAGAGATCGTGGTGGGACATATTTAAGGGAAACCAAAATGCGGACATTTCTTACTCTTTTAGCAAAGAATCATTTCCATCAAACTCTCTTATTTTTATAGCACCACGGTCTTAATTAGGAGGTAGACAAATAGTTTTAATTTAAATAAAAACTAAACAAAAATGACGGCTTACCAACAAAGAGTTAACAATAAGTTCTATATGAACACTAACTTGTTCAAATCTTGAGTGTTTCAAACCATTTGGAGAGAGGGTCATCATCAAGCAATTTTAATGGTGGTACAAGGAGGGTGGACTTTTCCTCTTCTTTCATAAATATTTTTCCTAAAGAGCATGCACAATTATTATGAGGTAAAATAGATGCTAGATGACTAGGTAACTAATGATGGTGGTAAGTTTTACCAAATACACTTTTTGTACCTTGAGTTGCACACAGGTCTATATGGGCTTCTTCTTCTTCCTTTTTTTAAACATATATTTTCTTCTTTTTCAACTATACTTTATTCTATAATAAACATCTAGTTTTTTTTCTAAAAAAATGTTGGGATTATAATAAAAAATTATATTAATTTTGAAATTTGAGTGAATTAGGCAATTTTTAAAACATAAATTGTGCCTTGGCTTATGTGTTGGTAGGTTCAACACATAAGAGCATTGAGAAATAAATAAATATATAACTCAATATCTAAAAAATGTTTAGAGCTTATGTCGGGATTTATATAGAAAATTATATAGACGGTATATATAACTCAATATCTATTTAAGAGCATTGAGAAATAAATAAATATATATGTGTGTGTATATGTATGTGTGTGTATTTATGTGTTACTCTAATTTCTAATTATCATATCATAGATGTCAATACATCAAATTGAACAAAATAAAAATAATAAGTTATGAAATAATGTACAAAGTGAAAATATTATATGTAGATCATGAGCGCGTTAAATTTCACCAATTACAAATAAACAAGTTATGAAATAAAGTTGAAAGTGAAAATTGTACCTGAGATCTTATAGCAGACATGGACAGTGGTGTTGAAATTGGGGTAAATATGCAGGGGAGTTTTGTTTTTAGGGAGGGTGTGTGTTCTGATGGTGAGATCTTTTAGTAGACATGGACAATGGTGTTGAAATTGGGGTAAATGTACAAGGGAGATTTATTTTTGGGGAGGGTTTGTGTTGGTGAGGGAGAGAGGCGCACTAGAATGACACATGTGATAATGTGTGTTTGTAAACATACCATAGAATTTATATGCAAACATAATCTTTTTCTTTTTCTAAAATAAAAAAGGAACATTATACGTATTATAATTATTATACAAAAATTAACTATGTATAAAATTCTAATGAATTAAACACATTAATATTGAATAGTATTTTTAAAGAATAAATGAATATACTAAGTTCAATATTACATGAATTTAAGAAAATTTACTTAAAAATGACTAAGATGAAGTTATAGTTAGAAAAATATAACGTTTACTTAAAATAAAAAAAAATTATAATTAGGTTACCTCGTTTGTTATTTACTTGAGGCAATTATGGAATATTTAATATTTAATATAATTTACAGTATCCATTTTAAGAAGATTTTTTTATAACATTATATTATATATGTATATATATAAATATTTATATATGTATATATTTAAATATTTATATATGTATATATATTACTTTGATTTATAGCTTTTTAAGTTCTTCCATAATTAGAATAGGGAAAAAACTTGCCTTTCACTCGATTTACTCCAAATATGTCACCTTCGTCTATCACCGGCTTAATCTGCCTTGCTGGCTTGACTTCTATAAAAGAAATAGACTGATTTAGTCATCTCGTGTCTCAATCGCCTCTCAAACCAACTTCACGTAGCTCATATTGTCTACCCATACGCGTATTATTGACTCGTATATTATTTATTTACAAGAAAGACTCGATTAACCATATAATACATATAAGAATATAAGCCACATAATCATTTTTATGTTTAAAATAATTTTTAGAATCAAAATCGACTCGCTGTTCACTTAACTGATCCTTATCTGGCTCGTTTCCTATTTTTCGGGATTGATTGAGCTCGTCTCTGCACGCGATTCAGCTTAAAATCAAATAAATATCAAATTTCAACTAGTTTCTAGAAGAAATTAGATTTTAATATTATTTTTAATGAAAATTATTCATTTTTCTGAGTCAAAGGGCTTTCGTTTCGTTCGAATCAGATAAACGGCCTAATTAATATCAATCAAACACACATAAATCAATTTATCATTCAATATAAATATTTATTACTAATTATTAAACCCTAAAAATATTTTTAAATAATTATTAAATAATTATTTGGGAAAAATCAGAATAAAATAATTTTTCTATAATTTTTGGAATTAAAATGAATTTATTATGATTTATTAAAAATTATTTGATTAATTATCTAAATAATTAATCTTTTTAAATAATTTATAAATAATAAATAAATAATAAATAATTAAGAAAATAATTAAATCACATTTTTAGAAAATATTTTAGAATTATTTATAATATAAATCAATTAATTAAATAATTTAATAATTAATTTATAAAATAAAAAACTGATTTTTATAATTAATAAAAATAAAAATAAAAATTATTTTCAAGAAACACTTGTCAGAAAAAAAATATCTGACAAAACCGGGTTGACAACCGGGTCAACCGGGTCGATTTCCGCGTCATGAAGAACATGACCGGAAATTACCCAGAATCCGGCCACTGGCCAGCATTCCGGCCAACCAAAATCAGGCCAAAACAACATCGTTTGGTATGGTTTTTGAGTCCAAATCATTCCATGCTTTTATAATCTCACTCAATCAAAAGGCCAATAATATCTCTCCTAATTATAGGAGGGTTAAATCCTTTATCTATCATTCATATTTCTCATACGACTCATGATATAACCGATGTCCACTTTTATCATCACCCGATCAAAAGTAACTTTTAATGTAGTCAAAGTATATTAATCCTCGTATAGAAATATAATGATTTCAAGTCAAAGGATCGTTACACCATTATCACTGTGAGTCTTTCTTATGACTTTATTAAACATGAAGAATCTCACTGTGGGTCTGTCCAATACCATGTACTCTCACATGTACCTATGTATTGACTTTAGTATCCCCATACTTATAACCAATGAGATGTGGTTATCTTTTCAAATAACATACTAGTCTATCTATGTATTATTATTGTCCTATATAATAATACTCGACTAGGGACCTTTAAGAATATGATATATTATATAATCTCAAGTTCAAGTCATGTACTTAAACTATACAATTTGTATCATGATTCTAAGGACATTTATTATGCTAACAAAATATCGCAGTAATTAAGGTCATAATAAATACATTTATTGAATGATCAACTGACATAAAGATAAAAGAATAATGTATTGCCTCTAGGGCACCTACACTAACAATCTCCCACTTGCACTAGAGCCAATCACCCATATATCTAATACCCATGGAACTAGTGTGACCATCGTGCTTCTGCTGCGACAAGCCTTTGGTCAATGGGTCTGTAATGTTATCATTTGTGTGCACTTTACATATGTGTATATCACCCCTTTCATTAATCTCTCGAATAAGGTGAAATCTCCTGAGTATATATTTAGCCCGGGAGTGTGATCTAGGTTCTTTAGCCTGTGCAATGGCTCCATTATTATCGCAGTATAGATCAATGGGATCTGCGATCGATGGAACCACTCCCAAACCAGAAATGAACTTTCGAATCCAAACGGCCTCCTTAGCTGCTTCACAAGCTGCAATGTACTCAGCCTCCATTTTAGAATCAGCTACTGTTTCTTGCTTTGAACTCTTCCAGCTTACAGCACCTCCGTTTAGACAAAACACAAAACCAGACTGTGATACAGTATCATCTCTGTCTGTTTGGAAACTTGCATCGGTGTAACCTTTTACAACGAGTTTCTCTTCTCCTCCATACACCAAGAATGAATCTTTAGTTCTTTTCAGGTACTTAAGAATATTCTTAACTGTCGTCCAGTGACCTTCACCCGGATTAGACTGGTATCTGCTCGTCATGCTCAAAGCATACGAGACATATGGGCGAGTACATACCATTGCATACATGATAGATCCAATTGCTGAAGCATATGGCTCTTTATTCATGTGGTCCTTCTCATCCAATGATTTCGGACACTGGTCCTTAGAGATCGTTATCCCTTGAGACACGGGGACATATCCCCTTTTTGCATTTTGCATTCCAAAACGATGCAAAACCTTATCAATGTATGTGCTCTGACTTACACCGATCATCCTTCTAGATCTTTCTCTATAGATCCTCATTCCTAGAATGTAGGATGCCTCTCCTAAGTCTTTAATGGAGAAATTGCTCCCTAACCAAGTCTTAACAGCCTTTAGAGAAGGTATGTCATTCCCTATTAGTAGTATATCATTAACATATAGTACTATGAATGCCACATAGCTCCCACTAACCTTCTTGTAAACACACGGTTCATCTTCATTTTGAACAAAGCCATACTCTGTGACTATTTCATCAAAACGGATATTCCATCTCCTAGAGGATTGCTTCAATCCATAAATGGATCGACGCAATTTACATACCTTGCCAGCATTCCTTGGATCGACAAAACCCTCAGGTTGTGTCATGTACACATCCTCTTCAAGGCTTCCATTAAGGAAGGCTGTTTTGACATCCATTTGCCAGATTTCATAATCATGGAATGCTGCAATGGCAAGTAAAATCCTTATAGACTTGACCATAGCCACTGGTGAGAAAGTTTCATCATAGTCAATACCATGAATTTGTTTGAAACCTTTTGCAACCAGCCTAGCTTTATAGGTCTGAACATTTCCATCCATGCCCTTTTTCTTCTTAAAAACCCATTTACACCCTATGGGTTTTACCCCTTCAGGTGGATCAACCAAAGTCCATACTTGGTTTTCGTACACGGAATCTATCTCAGATTTCATGGCATCAAGCCATCTCTTAGAGTCTGTACTATTCATAGCATCTTGGTATGTGAGAGGCTCATCTTCATCTATGAGCATCAAATCACCACACTGAATCATGAGAAATCCATATCTCTCTGGCTCATGGCGAAATCTACCAGATCTACGAACAACCTGTGTTTCTTGAGCATTATCATTATTCTGCTCTTGTTCCACTTTAGGTTCAATGCTATTTTGCGGTTCTCGATCTTTATCGAGATCTATAGTTCTCCCACTGTTTCTTTTGGAAACAAAATCTCTTTCCATGAAGACATCATCTCGAGCAATAAACACTTTCTGCTCAGAAGGACTATAAAAATAATACGCCTTTGTTTCATTAGGGTATCCTACAAAAATGCACTCTTCGGATTTAGGTCCAAGCTTGTCAGATTCTTGACGTTTCACAAATGCCTTACATCCCCAAACTTTCATAAAGTTCATGCCTGACCGTTTCTCTTTCCATATCTCATATGGAGTCTTTTGAACCTTCTTAGTAGGAACACGGTTAAGTGTGAAAGCCGCTGTTTCTAGAGCGTAACCCCAGAAACTAATTGGAAGATCTGCATGACTCATCATCGATCGCACCATATCCAACAAGGTGCGATTTCTCCTCTCTGAAACTCCATTCCATTGAGGTGTTCCTGGCGGAGTGAATTGTGATACAATACCACACTTTTTCAAATACTCTCTAAATTCGGTGCTTAAGTATTCACCCCCACGATCGGATCGTAAGATCTTAATACTTGCATCTCCGCCAATTTGCTTCTCTACTTCAACCTTGTATTCTTTAAATTTTTCAAAAGAATCGGATTTGTTCTTCATAAGATATACATATCCATATCTACTGAAATCATCAGTAAATGTTATGAAGTATTAGTAGCCTCCTCTAGCCATTACACGCATTGGGCCACATACATCACTATGTATTAGCTCCAGACGTTTAGTGGCCCTTTGACCCTTACCAGTGAAAGGGGCTCTAGTCATCTTACCAAGCAAACAAGATTCGCATTCTTCGTATGATTCAAAATCAAACTTATCCAAGTATCCATCCTTATGTAATTTGGATATGCGTTTCTCATTTATGTGGCCTAGACGACAATGCCAGAGGTATATTTGATTTGAGTCATTCATTTTACGTCATTTGTTTTCTATATTATAGACAGGGTTATCTAAATCAAGAACATATAAACCATTAAATAAACGCGCAACACCATAGGTTAAATCATTCAAAGCAAAAGAGCAACTGTTGTTCTTTATTGTAAATGAAAAACCTTTCTTGTCCAAACAAGAAACAGAAATAATGTTTTTGCGAATCGCAGGCACGTAAAAACAGTCTTCTAGTTCTAAAACAAGCCTAGAGGGCATAGATAAATAATAAGTCCCTACAGCTAAAGCAGCAACTTTTGCTCCATTGCCTACTCTTAGGTCCACTTCTCCCTTAGCCAAAGTTCTACTTCTCTGCAGGCCCTGCATATTTATACAAATGTGAGAAGCACATCCAGTATCAAATACCCAAGATGTAGAAATAGACAAATTGACTTCTATAACATAAATACCTGATCCAGAAATCTGAACTGCTTTCTTTTTCTTTAGATCCTCCAAGTAAATTGGACAGTTTCTCTTCCAGTGACCATCTTTCTTACAGTAGTGACATTCACCCTTGGCCACACCACCTTTAGGGTTTAAAGCCTGTTTGGGACCTGACTTTGGCTTGGGTGTAGAATCAGATCCAATCTTCTTCTTACCCTTCCATTTTCCCTTCCCTTTGGCCTTACCTTTATTTCCCACCATCAGTATGGGAGCAGGTTCAGCTGTCTTCATGTTGGTCTCATATGTTCTCAACATATGCAACAATTCAGTAGGTGTTTTGTCAAATTCATTCATATTGTGTTCACAACAAACTGAGTGAATTTTTTGTTCAAAGAATTCATGATTAGGTCAATACCAGTTTCCGGACCAATCGGGAAACCCAAAGTTTCAAGGTACTCAATGTAACCAATCATCTTCAGAATATGTGGGCCAACTGGTTCACTCGCCCCTTGTTTGCAATTAAAAAGTGACTTACTCATGTTGAACCTTTCTTGACGAGTTTGGCTTACAAACATGCTTTGCAAGTGCTCATTGATAGTATATGCATCCATATGCACATGTTGTCTTTGAAGCTCAGCACTCATAGTTGCCAACATAAGACATGCAACATCATTTGCATCATTCTCATCCCTTGTGCGTGCTGCTCGTTCATCAGCAGTAGCACCCTCGGGAAGGGGGCCTGGAGGAGGAATATCAATGACATGAAGCTTGCGCTCCTGCCTGAGGACAATCCTCAAATTTCTCTGCCAGTCTAGGAAGTTGTTTCCTCCTGTCAGCTTGTCCTTCTCAAGGACTGAACGTACGGATAGTGTGTTTGTGTTGTTTGCCATTACTCAGTATCTACAATAATAAAAGCGCAAAATAAACATTAGATTGTCTGAGTTAAAATTTTATGTTCATATGATTATGATATATTCGTAATATATCTCCCACTATTTTTTTATCAAATTAATAGCCCTAACTATTAATTCGGAAAGTATATCCCATAAATCTTTCTAGTGAGCCAAGATCCATATTTCCTCATGTTCTAAGTCAACCACTGGTATCCTTAAAACATGATTATTTAGGTAGACAACAGTTGTCAATTATATCATATATAATTCTTGGATAATTTGGTGAACAACAATTGATCTTATCTATCTAATAGATTTTTAACCAAACTCTATGCTTCTAAGTTCATAATAGTTGAATATAACCGTTTATATTCACCTTATTATGATGACTCAGTTAAGTTAGACCCAATGATACAACGTCCGAATATAACCGTTTATATTCGTCGCATTTCACCATGATATATAGGAGTCCCCTGCCACTGACAGCCCTTCCCCTTATCGATCTAGGATTTAATGAGTGTTCATTCATTGGAAAGCATTTGATTAAAACTTAATATTTTTACTTAGGGATTTTTAATTTAGAACGATCATGATCCCATCATAAAGAGATTCCCAATTTTTCCTTTAATAAAATACTTCAAATCAATACTCGTCATTGGTTTGATTTCCAGGTAGTGGAGGAGTCACATCGGTCTCGCTTAAAACCCACAGCCTTACAAGTTCTATGAACCCGTTGTTGACAAAATTGCCCCATATCAGAAATAAAGAAAATTCGTATTTTATTCCGTGTTTCATAAACACGAGAATCTCATCATCGTTTGTTAATTTTAAATATTGAGTCGTTACAGATTTTATCTTGTTTAAAGGCATGGCATGGGTGATGTATCTAATACATACATGCATCATTAATCTAATTAAAACATGCATTTTCTACTCTACACATACTATTTATACATCATATGAAAAGTACGTAAAGTAAACGTGCAATAGTTATGGCCCAATCCTATGTGATCTTTTCAGGCTAATGAAAAGATCAAGGTCAATCTATGGTGTAAAAATAACTATTACATATGTCTTCTCTATTGCTTCCATTATCTCCTTGGCCTCCATAGGATGCCTCCTATTTCCCTTGTCCTTCTTGGATGTTACATTAAGAATTATATTAATGAACTTACAAAAGAACTCGAGTGACATTCGAGATAAAACAACTACAAATAGAAAATGACATGCAAGTCGTATTTATTACAAACCAAAAGAATAAACCATTACAACTAAGGTCTTAAGGCCATAACTATGCACCATGCTCAAGTAACCATTAAAGAACATGATAGATCATATAAAGATGACATACTATTTATCACTTATCATGATCCAATCAAGAATAATAAATAAGTAAAGCATATGTCATAAGCACAAATTAAAAACGAAACCCTAAGCACGCGGATCGACCTAAGCATATGGCGGAAATTTTTGCAAAATCAAGTATCAGAATACTAGAAAAACATGTATCAGAATACTATTCCAGAAGCATGTATCAGTATACACATGATCCATATCCCAGTTACCAAAAACGTGTATCAGTATACATATTTTTAGAGATCGCATACATATGAGTTATGGCTGATCTTAAACATACTAGTATCATCATATAGATCATTAACAGATTCATCATATCATTCATATAACATAAGTGTTATCATGGCAGACTCATATAACATAACTGTTATCATGGCAGACTCATCACACATGCATACTTGTAAAAATACAGTAAACACGTAACCAAATCAGCCCCTTATACACGTAGCTCTGATGCCATTGATGTACTAGCCTCCTTCTTGACGATCTGAATTGCCTCTGCCTCTCTTTTCTGCTAGGGTTTTCTTAAAAAACGCACAAGCCTCTTTAACCTCTCATTATCTATTTATAATGACTGATTAAAAAGGCCCATAATAGCAAAGCCCAACCCTAGTGGGTATTGGATTAAATAATAAAAATGAATTTCTATTATTTAATTAATAACTAAGTCATACTTAATTATTATGGGCAAAAACATTCCTTTTAATTCAAATTTATATTATCTCAATTAAGCCTTACTTAATTATAATAAAATTCAAATAATCATCAATTAATTTAAATCCATAATTTAAATTAACTATTCCATTAAGTGCTCTATTTGTGCGACCCTATAGGCTATTATTTAATTGGCAATAATTTTATTCTCTAATAAAATTATAAACAATGAGCGGTATCTAGTAATACATCATTGTTACCTAATTAAACAATAATTAAATCATGATTAGATAAAACCTTTCGTGATTAATGTTTTTCGTGTAATATAATCCCTTTAACCATACATATTATAGATTAAACTCGAGGCATGTATTTAGTCATCCTCTTCAACATTTAGTCCGGGTTTACTTGATCCATGAGTAGATTATCGAGACAAATCATTATTTGAGCATGGCCATGCTTTTATAATCTCACTCAATCAAGAGGCCAATAATATCACTCCTAATTATAGGAGGGTTAAATCCTTTATCTATCTTTCATATTTCTCATACGACTCATGATATACCCGATGTCCACTTTTATCATCACCCGATCAAAAGTAACTTTTAATGTAGTCAAAGTATATTAATCCTCGTATAGAAATATAATGATTTCAAGTCAAAGGATCGTTACACCATTATCACTGTGAGTCTTTCTTATGACTTTATTAAACATGAAGAATCTCACTGTGGGTCTGTCAAGTACCATGTACTCTCACATGTACCTATGTATTGACTTTAGTATCCCCATACTTATAACCAATGAGATGTGGTTATCTTGTCAAACAACATACTAGTCTATCTATGTATTATTATTGTCCTATATAATAATACTCGACTAGGGACCTTTAAGAATATGATATATTATATAATCTCAAGTTCAAGTCATGTACTTAAACTATATAATTTGTATCATGATTCTAAGGACATTTATTATGCTAACAAAATATCGCAGTAATTAAGGTCATAATAAATACATTTATTGAACGATCAACTGACATAAAGATAAAAGAATAATGTATTGCCTCTAGGGCACCTACACTAACAGCTTTGGCTTTGTCAATTAAAGAGCACAAAAATTCAATTTTTGCTCATCTGAAATAAGACAGATAGAGAATTACTATCTCCGTATGACCAGATTATGCATATTTTTCCTTTTTTGGGAATTCTCAATCATTCATAACTTATTTCTTCCATCTTATTGGTTAGTGTCACAATAAAGTCAGTATGGGACACTGACCAATAAGATGAAAGAAATAGGTTATGAATAATTGAGAGTCCCCAAACAGAAAAACATGCATAATACACTCATACGAAGATAGTCCTTCTCTATCTGTCTTATTTCAGATGAGCGACATTTAAACCTAAGTGATTATCTAAATCATTGATTTTTTATTTCTTTTCCTCGATCTGATCTGTAGCTTCCTTTGACTTAGCTCTAAGTTCATCCCGCATCTCCTTTATTGATAGCAATTGCACTACATGATCACCTACTACATTGACATGAAACCCATTATATTCCAATTCATGAAGGATTTCCACCGTATTCTCTAAAATGTTTTTTGGGTCATCAGGTTGTAAGATGCATGTTTTTTGAACAACATTGACAAAGTCAACCATTAAAGTTATCGTCGAACCTTCACGAGAACCCCCTTTTTCTAAGAACAAGGTTTGAAATCGTGGATTTTGGGGAAACATGTCAAATGCCTGCATCAATACTCTTCCAGAGTGGGCTTTTCTTAATAAAGAAAATGTTAAAATATGATCATTATATTGAGATGATCGGATAACAATATCTTGACGAAAATATGTAGTGTATTGATTAACTTTCCTCCCTTGTGAGGTGCCTGCATCAACAAAAAGTGTATTACAAAAAACTTCTACACATGTGTGCAAGGCCTTTAATATGATACTAGCTAACTTATTATATCAAAATTCGATGAAATACATTGTGATGGTGAGAAAACAAAATCTTGACTACAACTTATTGTACATTGGTCCACAAATAAAAATTGAATAAATAAGTAATAACATTTTATGTGAAAACGGTTTTTAATATGTACAGTAGCTTACTTGTAGTATGAGCAGCAGTCTTCATAGCTTTAAACCGTATGGAGAGAGGTCATCGTCTGACATATTTTAGGGAAACCAAAATGCAGACATTTCTTATTCTTTCAGTAAAGCATCATTTTCATCAAACTCTCTTATTTTTCAGCACTAGGGTCTTCATTATGAGGTACACAAATAGTTATTAATTTAAATAAAAGCTAAACAGAAATGACCACTTACCAACAAAGAGTTAACAATAAGTTCTATATGAACACAAAGTTACTTGTTAAAACAAGGGTCTTGAGTGTTTCAAACCATTTGGAGAGAGGGTCATGATCGAGCAATTTCAATGGTGGTAAGTTTTACTACATACATATTTTGTACCTTGAGTTGCAGACAGAGGGTGTATAGGGTTCTTGATGGATTTCTTCTTCTTTCTTTTTTTGAACACACATTTTCTTCGTTTCAAGTAGACTTTATTCTACAATAAACGTCTAAATTTTTTTCTAAAAAATTGTTGGGATTATAATAAAAAATTATATTAATTTCGAAATTTGAGTGAATTAGGTACTTTTTAAAACACAAATTGTGCCATGACCTATGTGTTGGTATGTTCGACATTTAATTTATAACTAAAAAATGTATAGAGCTTATACTCGGATTTTAAATAGAAAATTATATAGATGGTATGTATAACTCAATATCTATTTAAAAATATTGAGAAATAAATAAATATATATATATGTATATATATGTGTGTGTATTTATGTGTTACTCTAATTTCTAATTATCATATCATAGATTTCAATACATAAAATTGAACAAATTAAAATATAACAAGTTATGAAATAATGTACAAAGTGAAAATGGTATATGTAGATCATGAGGTCTTTAAATTTCACCAATTAAAAATTAACAAATTATGAAATAAAGTAGAAAGTGAAATTGTATCATTTAGAAGACATGGATAATGGTGTGGAAATTGGGGTAAATGTGCCGGGGACTTTTGTTTTTGGGGAAAGTGTGTGTCGATGAGGGAGAGAGGTGGACGAGAATGACACATCTGTCAACATACCACAAAATTTATATGCGTAAAAAATCTTATTCATTTTATAAAAAAGAAAAGGAACATTATACTAATTATAATTATTATATAAAAATTAACTATGTATAAAATTCTAATGGACTAAATAGGGTAAAATTGAATAATATTTTTAAAGAAAAAAATTAATATAGTAAATTGTTGTAGAATGAAGTCTCAGTTCAAAAAGATGAAAATATGTGTTTGAAAAAAGGAAAGAAGAACTCATCAAGAACCCCACGTATAGACCTTCCATCTACAACTCAAGGAACACAAAGTGTATGTGGTAAAACTAAACACCATCATTAGCTACCTCGTCATCTAGTATTTATTTTACCTCGTAACAATTTTGCATGTTGTTTAGGAAAAATCTTTATGAAAAAAGAGGAAAAGTCCACCATTGCTAGATGATGAAACTCTCTCCAAATGGTTTGATACACTCAAAACCGCTGTTTTAACAAGTAAGTTAGTATTCATATAGAACAGTTTGTTAACTATTTGTTGGACAGTGGTCATTTCTGTTTAATTTTTATTTAAATTGATAGCTATTTGTTTACCTTGTAATTAAGACCCTGGTGCTGAAAAAATGAGAGAGTTGGATGAAAGTGATGCTTTGCACATTTCGGTTTCCCTTAAATATGTCTGATGATGAACCTCTCTCCATGTGGTTTAAACCTATGAAGAGTGCTGCTCATACTACAAGTAACTAGTGTACATATTAAAAATTGTTTTCAAACTAAATATGATTACTTTTTATTATATTTTTATTTGTGGACCAATGTACATTATATTATAGTGAATTTTTGTTTTATGACCATTGCAATGTATTTATCCTCCGTAGACTTTTGATATAATAAGTTAGCTAGTGTCATAATGAAGGCCTTTCTCACATAACAGTTTTTTGTGACACCAGCTAACTTATTATATTAAAATTCTACGGAGGATCAATACATTGTGATGGTGAGAAAACAAAATCTTGACTACAATTATTGTACATTGGTCCACAAATAAAAATTGAATAAAAATAAATTATATTTCATGTGAAAACTGATTTTGATATGTACACTAGCTTATTGTAGTATGAGCCACAGTCTTTATAGCTTTAAACCATATGGAGACAGGTGGTCGTCTAACATATTTTATGGAAACCAAAATGTGGACATTTCTTATTCTTTAGCAAAGCATTATTTCCATCAAACTCTCTTTCTTTTTTAGCACCATGGTCTTAATTAGGAGGTAAACAAATAGTTATTAATTTAAATAAAAACTAAACAAAAATGACCACTTACCAACAAAGAGTTAACAATAAGTTCTATATGAACACTAACTTGTTAAAACTGTAGTCTTGAGTATTTCAAATCATTTGGAGAGAGGGTCATAATCGAGCAATTTCAATGGTGGTACAAGGAGATGGGACTTTTCCCCTTCTTTCATAAAGATTTTTTCTAAAGAGCATGCAAAATTATTATGAGGTAAAATAGATGCTAGATGACTAGGTAGCTAATGATGGTGGTAAGTTTTACCACATACACATTTTATACCTTGAGTTGCAGACGAGGGCATATATGGGGTTCTTGATGGAGTTCTTCTTCTTCCTTTTTTTTAGCACACATATTCTTCTTTTTCAACTAGACTTTATTCTAGAAAATGCGTATATTTCTTATTCTTTGAGCAAAGCATAATTTCTATCAAGCAACCATGGTCTTAATTAGGAGGTACAAATAGAATTAATTTAAATAAAAACTAAACAAAAATGACCACTTACCAACAAAGAGTTAATAATATGTTCTATATGGACACTAACTTACTTGTTAAAATCATGAGTGTTTCAAACCATTTGGAGAGAGGGTCATCATGGACCAATTTCAATGGTGGTACAATGAGGGTGGACTTTTCCACTTTTTTCATAAAGATTTTTCCTAAACAGTATGCACAATTATTATCAGGTAAAACAGATGCTAGATGACTAGGTAGGTAATGATGGTGGTAAGTTTTACCATATACAGTTTTTGTACCTTGGTTTGGAGACGGGTCTATATGGGGTTCTTCTTCTTCCTTTTTTTTAACATACATTTTCTTCTTTTACAAATTGTGCCATGACCTATGTGTCCGTATGTTCAACATGTAATTTTATATCAAAAAAATGTAAAGAGCTTATACTGGGATTTTAAATAGAAAATTATATAGATGGTATATATAACTCAATATCTATTTAACAACATTGAAATATATATATATGTGTGTATATGTGTGTATATTTATGTGTTACTCTAATTTCTAATTATCATATCATAGATGTCAATACATAAAATTGAACAAATTAAAATATAACATGTTATGAAATAATGTACAAAGTGAAAATATTATATGTACATCATGAGCATTGTTAAATATTTCCAATGGACAATGGTGTTGAAATTAGAGTGAATGTGCAGGAGAGTTTTGTTTTTAGGGAGTGTGTGTTTGAGGATGAGATCTTTTAGCAGACATGAACAATAGTGTTGAAATTGGGGTAAATGTGTAAGAGAGTTTTGTTTTTGGGAGGGTGTGTGTTCCTGAAGGAAAGAGGCGGAAGAGAATGACACATGTGACAAGACAATGTGTGTTTGTAAACATACCACAAATTTATATGCAAACATAATCTTATTCTTTTTCTAAAATAAAAAAAGAACATTATACTTATTATAATTATTATAGGAAAATTAACTATGTATTAAATTCTAATAAATTAAATAGGTTAAAATTGAATAGTATTTATAAAGAAAAAAGAATATACTAAGTTCAATATTACATTAATTTAAATAAATTTACTTAAAAATGACTAAGATGAAAGTATATTTTGAAGATTATAATGTTTACTTAAAAAAATATATATAATTTGGTTACCTCATTTGTTATTTATTCAAGGCAATTATGGAATATTTAATATAATTTACAGTATCCATTTTAAGAAGATTTTTTTTATAAAATTATATTATATAAGGTAATTAACTAATGACCCACCACTTTAAAACCCAACCCACTTCGAACCTCACGTACGCACAAGCGGTTTTCGTATCACCTTCTTTACTCTCCATTACAACTAATCAACCACCATCTTCAATCTACCACCCACCACCATCTCTCATCTATCTCCACCCGCCATCATTACATGCCACTAAATTCTTAGATTTCTATAATCACCTACCTTCAATCATTATTTATATTATATAAAGCAATAGCTTGTATAACAGAAAATGATGAAGATGATCAAAGTTGAAAATAGAGGACAAGAGTGTTGGTGTTTGGGGTCTATTGAACAATTACTGTGAAATACGAGGAGATTATATATTAACAAAATATAAAATTATTGAATAATCACTGATAACAACAATGAATTTCCAATAAAAAACACCGGATCTGAAATTTGAATATGATATATGAATACAAATACTAATACGTATGACTTCAATAACTAAAGCGTACGACAACAATCACTGATTTATATCGCACAAATCACCAATTTATATCATGAAAATCACCAAATGTTATATACGAAAAAGATATATAGAAATATATTTTTATGACATAATTCGATGAAAATCGTCAATCTTTTTGGTCGGAGAAGTTAGTGATGATTTACTATAGTAAGGGTATAATTAATTTATTAAGAATGAGGGGGGGAGTGTTCCAATTGGTGCAGTAGGATAAAGGTGTAGTAGGAGATTAATGGTATATGATGGGGAAATAGATGGGACACCGAGATAAAGGTGTGGTATAGTAGAAAGGTGTAGGGGAGAAAGGCAGTAAATCACTAATTATGCTTAGGAGAATCACTAAAATTTAGAAAGTTATGAAATTATAGTAATTTCGGTTTAGTGATTCAGTTAAGTATAAATAGTGATCATCGTAAAAAATATAGCAAATATGGTATGCAAATTGATTGCTGGGAGATGGAGAAACATATAGTGAAGTCATATTTTAAAAAAAGGTTTGTCGATTAATGGAAAAAAACAAATTAAAAATAGATAGAAAATTATTTATAAATAGATATACGAGAGGGAGTAATAGTTGGAATTTGAGGGAGGAGAGAGAAGGGGTTGTATAAAATTTGTGAGGTAGAAATTCAATTCAAGCTATAAAATTAGTGGTTGTCAATGGTTTCTAGTTTTTAGAATAAGGTTTGTTTCTATTTGACCATTTCCCTTTACTCGTATATATATATATATATATTATATTTTGTATAATTAAAATAATCTTTGCATATGTATTTATTAAATTCTTTAAATTAATAAAAATTTCAAAACTATAGATGTAAAATATTCAAATAATTTTATATAATGTAAATTATAATTTATCATGGATATAATATTTTTAAAAACTAATAAATTCTTGATAAATTATTAAAGTATAATGAAAAGGAAAAATAATGAAATAAAATAGTACTTTGACATTCTATGGTTGAAAACTAGATGACTTCATCTACAACATGTTTATATTGCACAAAAGATGTGGATTGTTAAATAACAACCAATTCATATGACACAATTTAGTTTCTTAGTTACGCTATTAAATTCTTTACCATTTAATCGTCCTTGGTAAACTAGTAAACTAGTAATTCTAACTAGTGTATTACACTATCTATTTTATGCAAGCAGTAGTATAAGCAAGCTTGTTCGAGGTTACTTTGACTTGTTAGTCAACTAATTATATGACCTTTTATTTTTACTAAAATTCATGGGTTAAAAGCTAAGTCTATACAATTTAGCATCTAAAAATTTAAAGCAAGAATGTATACAACAAGAAAAATAAAAGTAATCGACTAAAGTAATCGATGACCCCCAAAACCCGGTAAAAACCCAACGATAATAATTCCACTATAATATTTTATATTAATTACAAGAGATGGATGTCTTAATAAATAAGTACAAAGTGTATATATGGCTTGGTATTTTCACCTTCATGGAATGATAGGGATGGAGAGTTTCTTATTATAATGGATATTTTATGTGTTTTGTGTTGTGTAGCTCCCTCCCTTGTATATGACTCTTCTATTCATATATATCCATGCAACAGCCTTTTCTTGGTGTTGTAGGTCTTGGGACCACTTGTACAGACTTGTGCTATTGAATAGGTAATGTAATAAACTGTCTACCTATTTTTAAGGGTCGTTGTTTGACTTGGTTTTGGTGTCATGTTCCATTCGTCCAAAGGGTCAGTACTTGTCATAAATCTTTATGTCAATACAAAATCTTCTAGTTAGCATCTATCTGTCATTTCATGTAAAATTTCAGCACTAACAATTGACCCTAATTTCATTGGGAGTGATCAACATGCAATAAAATTATCACAATTGAAATGTATAAACATGTTTCATGACCCTTGGGGTGGGTATATTCAACATCTAATTTTTTTATCTAAAATATTGTTGAGATTATAATAAATGATTAATAGAAATTTTAAAACTCTAATGAAATAGGCAAAGTAAAAAAAATTATGTTATGACATATTGTAATTTTAAAAAAATTCATGGCCTCAGCGGTAGGTATACTTAACATCTGGTTTTTTATCTAAAATTGTTTTGGGATAATAATAAAAAAATTATGTTAATTTCGAAATTCGAATGAATTAGGTAGTTTTTACAAAAAAAATTGTGACATGACCTATATGTGTCCGTATGTTCAACATGTAATTTTATATCTAAAAAGATCTTATATTGGGATTTTAAATAAAAAATTATATAGATTCCTCTGTTATTTGAGATTGTAAATATAACTCAATATATATTTAACAGTATTGAGAAAATAAATAAATATATGTATATGTATACCTATATATATATGTATGTCTGTGTATTTATGGGTTACTCTAATTTGTAATTATCATATCATAGATGTCAATACATAAAATTGAACAAATTAAAATAAAATAAATTATGAAACAATTTACAAAGTGAAAATAGTATCAATAGATCATGAGTGTCGTTAAATTCCATAAATTAAAAATAAACAAGTTATAAAATAAAGTAGAAAGTGAAAACTGTACCTGGGATCTTTTAGTAGATTGTACCTGTGGCTTCAAGCTCTAAAGACCTTAAACAAGGTTTTTAAACATATTGCAATTATATATATATGTACATACTAAATATTTAGTTATCAATCATTTCAATATTTTCATCCTCCAAAAACATAATATGCCATTATTTGATAATAGCATATTATGTAGTTATATCTCTTTTATTCTCCATAGTATTTTTTCATGACATGAGCTATATAGATTGAACATAAGTGATTTTTTTATCAATAAAAATACAAGTTTTTAAATATAAGCATTTGTTAAAAAAGTGGTATGTTTTGAATAGATTATTATAAGTAATATGTGATATAAATAAATATGGAATTAAAAGGATATACGGTTTATATAATAAACTCTGTCACATCTTATTATATTCTACCTAAAATATTATTATTACATGTAGAACAAATTTCCAATTTATAATAGAATTAAAATGTCATGTTAATAAACATTAATAGACTTTTTATATTTACTAAAACATTATTCATGTGTTGTAACTGACACCAAATTTAGTAACATCATATTCTGTGATTGGCTAAGCAGATGGGATTTGATACTAAAATAACCTTAAAAAGTTTATGTTAGGGTTAGATTATATACTAATCATAAAATCTAAATTATCTCCTCTAACATTCAAAAACCTAAAATAAATATAGATAAAAAAAGAAATTTTTTATTTTTTCAATCGAGTTAATTTGTTGACAGCATGTGATGTTAAAGTTTTTGTACATATAAGTTTTTTTTTATGCCTAGCAATTTTACTCACAATATTTTTAGTACATAATAAATTGGTTAGGAAATGATGTGGAGAGAGATCTTGGACATGTAAAATGTTTAAAAATGATTTGAACACTAAATTTTAATCAAAAATGACTTAATGATATTTAAAAAAAACAACACATTTGACCAAAAACATAGGCATGGGAAAAATGCATACTCTAGTAATTGCTCTAGTAATTGTTGACCTGATGCCCATGGCTCTTTGTTGACATTTTGTTGCTCTCTATTCAAATTATTGTGATTCCTTTCACCTCGTACAAATGACTAAAGGTGAGAAAGTTTCACCACAAGGATACTTTGGCGGAGAATTTTTAGTGTTTATTTCCCTTAAAATATAAAAATGTGTGATGATGGACCTTACTTGATGTGGCTTGAAGTTCTAAAAAGGCTAAACAAAGTATTTTAGACATATTGTAATTATAAATATAAGCACATACTAAAGATAAAGATATAGTTACCCATCATTTCAATGTTTTCATCCTCCAAAAACATAATAGGTCTTGACTAAACTATTGTCAAATAAAATCATGGCTCACATTGAAAAGGACAACATGGATTATATAATCGAATATCAACGTTTGAAAATTGGCAAATTCATTATTGAAGAAATTTCTCTAGTTAAAATCTTAAGTAACATGTTCCCAGTTTTACTCAATTATATAACAAAGAATGTGAAATACTGTTTAAAAAACAAAAATGCTTGAACTCTAGTACAAAAAGTGAGAAGATTCTTTTAATGGATCCATAAAGGATGGTTTGTTCATAGTTTATCCTGGTGGTGGATAAGTTATATATTTCTGTGATAAATAATCTACATATGAAAGTTGGTTTTCCCATTAGAAGTTTTCCCAGTAATTTATGAAAAACCAAGAACCTAAGAGTACACATATACTGACTTTACAAATATAGCAATAAGGCAAAAACTTGGATGCAACTTTGCCTAACTTTAAATAACGGAGAATGTTCAATCAATGTGAGACACAATTAGTAAAATAGTCATACTAATTTAGAATTTACATTTTTAACTAAACTAATATCAAATTTATTAAGAAAAATATGAATTACACAAAAAGGTGGGCATACCAAAATAAGGGACTTGCAGTGGATTTGGATTTGGAAAAGGGTCATGAGCATATCAGTGGTATATTCTCATTAGACCCAATGAGGATTACTGGCTCATCATCTAAATAAAAAAACAAAACAAATTATATTAAATCATTTTTACCCATTTATCTTTAACTAAATTAAAATAACACATTAAATTAAAATTAATTTTTTAATTTAACAAATTTTAAGTTTCTCCCTAAAAAATAAAAATTTAGATAATAATGCATACAATGATAAGGAATGTGTAGTTGAGTCAAGTATATTTTGGTTAGACCCAACAATGGCTTAAAAATCCAGTCCATTATGAGCATGGACAACCTTGTGGATTTGATCATTCAAACAATCATTCACCCAATGCAATTGATTGTATGAAGGCAGTTATAGATTATCTAAATTAAAGCGATTAGTAAAATAGTTATAATAATTTTAAATTTACCTTTTTAACTAAACTTATTTCAAATTTGTTATTAAAAAAATGAATTACACAAAAAATGTGCATACCAAAATGAGGGAATTACACAGTATTTGGATTTCGAATAGGGTCATGAGCATATAGGTTGTACATTTTCATTAGGCCCAATGAGGATTAGTGGCTCATCGGCTAAACAAAAAAATAAAAAAATTATATTAAATCATTTTATCCCATTTATCTTTAATTAAATTAAAACAACACATTAAATTAAAATTAATTTTTTAATTAAACAAATTTAAATTTCTCACAAAAAAATAAAAACTTAAATAATAACGCATACAATAATGAGGAATGTGTAGTGGAACATCCTTGGGATCAGGTTCAAGTATATATTGGTTAGGGCGAGCATTGGCTTGAGAATCCCATCCATTATTAGCATGGGCAACATTATGGATTTGATCATTCAAAAAATCATTCACCTAATCAAATTGATTGTATGAAGGAAGTTATAGATTATCTAAATTAAAGCAAACACAATTAGTAAAATAGTTATACTAATTTTAAGATGGATATCGGGTGGGCTTCTATTGGGCTTAGGAGTAAGAAGTCTCAATGCATTAGACTTCTTGTTCAACATTGTGGATTTGAACATTCAAAAAATCGTTGAATCAGGTCCACGTACATTTTGGTTACCTGCTTCAAAAATAGTACATGCTTCAAAAATAGTACATTATCAGGATGGACAACATTGTGAATTTGATCATTCACCCAATCGAATTGATGGTTTGAAGGCAGTTTTAGATTATCTAAATTAAAACAGACACAATTAGTAAATTAGTTATACTAATTTTCAATTTATTTTTTAACTAAACTAATTTCAAATTTGTCACAAACCAATGAATTACACAAAAAATTGATCATTCAAATTTATGACAAAATTTTTTTAGGATGGGCACCATTGTGGATTTGATCATTCAAAAAATCATTCACCGAATCAAACTAATTGTATGAATGCAGTTGTAGATTATCTAAGTAAAAACCAACACAATTAGTATATTGTTTATACTAATTTTAAATTATTTTTACCTAAACTAATTTCAAATTTGTCACAATAAAATGAATTACACAAAAAATTGTGCATATAAAAATAAGGGATTTCCACTAGATTTGGATTTGAAAAAGGGTAATGAGCCTCCTTGTTCATCAGCTAAACAAGTAAACAAATAAATTATAATAAATCATTTAGACACATGTATATTTAAATAAATTAAAACAACAAATTAAATTAAAATTAATTTTTTATTTAAACTAATTTTAAATTTCTGACAAAAATAAAAATTATAATTATTATTCATACAATGAAAAGGAATGTGTTGTGGATCAGCGACTACGTATATTAAATTAAAATTAAATTTTTATTTAAAATAATTTTAAATTTCTCACAATAATAAAAATTATAATTATTATTCATACAGTGAAAAAGGAATGTGTAGTGGATCAGCCTCAAGATGAGGTACATTTTGGTTAGGCCCACCATTGGCTTGAAATCCCGGATGGGCAATATTATGGATTTGATCATTTAAAAAATTATTTACGCAATCAAATCAATTGTATGAAGGCAGTTGTAGATTATCTAAATAAAAATAGACACAATTAGTAAATTAGTTATATTAATTTTAAATTATTTTTTTAACTAGACTAATTTCAAATTTGTCACAAAAAATGAAGGACATAAAAAATTATGTATACCAAAATAAGGGACTTGCAGTGGATTTGGATTTGGAACCCGAGCATAAACTTCATTCAAAATAAAACAAATTATATTAAATAATTTTAAGCCATGTATCTTTAACTAAATTAAAACAACACATTTAATTAGATTTACCTGTTTAATTAAATTAATTTTGAATTTCTTACAAAAAATAAAAATATAAATTATAATGCATATAATGATGAGGAATGTGTTCTGGATGAGGTCGAGGTACATTTTGGTTAGGCCCCCCATTTAATTGAAAATCGAGTCCATTATCCAGATGGACAACATTGTGGATTTGATTATTCAAAAAATAATTCACCCAATAAAATGGATTGTATGAAGATAGTTGTAAATTATCTAAATTAAAACATACACAATTAGTAAATTATATAATTATACTAATTTTAAATTTACTTTTTTAACTAAACTAATTTCACAGTTGTCACAAAAAAATGAAATACACAAAAAAATTGTGCATATCAAATTTGTGAAACATGCACCACTGGATTTGGATGTGGAACAATCAGTGGTGCATGCTGATATGGCCAACCAGAATTATTGGCTCATTAGCTAAACAAACAAAACAAATTATATTAAACTATTTTAACCCATGTATCTTTAACTAAATTAAAGCAATAAATTAAATTAAAATTAATTTTTTATTTAAACTAATTTTAAATTTCTGACAAAACAATTTTTAGGATGGGCAACATTGTGGATTTGATCATTCAAAAATCAATCACCCAATCAAACTGATTGTACGAAGGCAGTTATAGATTATCTAAATAAAAACCAACATAATTAGTATATTATTTATACTTATTTTAAATTATTTATTTTACCTAAACTAATTTCAAATTTGTCGCAACAAAATGAATTACATAAAAAATTGTGCATATAAAAATAAGGGATTTGGAGTGGATATGGATTTGGAAAAGGGTAATGAGCCTCCTTCTTCATCAGCAAAACAAGTAAACAAATAAATTATAATAAATCATTTTGACTCGTGTATCTTTAACTAAATTAAAACAACACATTAAATTAAAATTACTTTTTTATTTAAACTAATTTTAAATTTCTGACAAAAATAAAAATTATAATTATTATTCATAAATGAAAAGGAATGTGTAGTGGATCAGCCTCAGGCAGGTACATTAAATTAAAATTAATTTTTTATTTAAACTAATTTTAAATTTCTAAAAAAAATAAAAATTATAATTAGTATTCATACAATGAAAATGAATGTGTAATGGATAAGCCTCAGGACAAGGTATATTTTGGTTAGGCCCACCATTGGCTTGAAATCCAGTACATTATGAGGATGGGCAATATTGTGTATTTGATCATTTAAAAAATTATTTACCCAATTGTATGAAGACAGTTGTAGATTATCTAAATTAAAATAGACACAATTAGTAAATTTGTAATATTAATTTTAAATTATTTTTTTAACTAGACTAATTTCAAATTTGTCACAGAAAATGAAGGACATAAAAAATTATATTTACCAAAATAAGGATTTGCACTGGATTTGGATTTGGAACTCGCACATGAACTTCATTTACCTTTTTTTTGAAAGGAACTTCATTCACCTTAATCAGCGGTGCATGCTCATTCGGCCCAATAAAAAATTAATGGCTCATCAGCTAAACAAGTAAACAAAACAAATTATATTACATAATTTTGAGCCATGTATCTTTAACTAAATTAAAACAACATATTTAATTAAAATTAACTGTTTAATTAAACTAATTTTAAATTTCTTACAAAAAATAAAAATATAAATTATAATGTATACAATGATGAGGAATGTGTAGTGGGTCGGTCCAGGTAAATTTTGGTTAGGCCCTACATTTGATTGAAAATAATTTCCATTATCGAGATGTGCAACATTGTGGATTTCCATCATTCAAAATATAATTCATCCAATAAAATCCATTGTATGAAGGCAATTGTAAATTATCTAAACTAAAACATAAGCAATTAGTAAATTATATAGTTGTCACAAAAAAATGAATTACACAAAAAAAATTGTGCATAACAAATTTGTGAAACATGCACCACTGGATTTGGATGTGGAATAGGGTCATGAGCATGAACTTCATTCACCTTAATCAGTGATGCTGATGTAAATTTTTTTTTTACATGGGCGCTAAGAGCAACCATGTCTAAGAGGCCGTCTCTATTCTACTTTTTTTAGTAGTGATTATACTTATTATAATTATTATATAAAAATTAACTATATATAAAATTCTATTGAATTAAACAGGTTAAAATTGAATAGTATTTTTAAAGAAAAAATGAATACTAAGTTCAATATTACATGAATTTAAGAAAATTCACTTAAAAATGACTAAGATGAAGGTATATTTAGAAAAATATAATGTTTACTTAAAATAAAAAATTATAATTAGCTTACCTCGTTTGTTATTTATTTGAGGCAATTATGGAATATTTAATATTTAATATAATTTACAGTATTCATTTTAAGAAGATTTTTTTTATAAAATTATGTTATATATGTATATATGTATATATATAACTTTGATTTGTAGCTTTCTATGTTCTTCCGTAATTTTCATTTCTTATTGTTTAGATTTTATATTTTTTTCTAGGTTTATCTTTTTTGTGCTCTTCCCATTATTTTTGATTTATTCATATTACTATATCTCACATACTTTGAATGTTATATTGAGTTTTTCAGTATATATATAAATATATAAATATTTTACTATATATATATTATTTATAAATATATTTATATATATAATATTTATAGGGGGCTGTTTAAATAGAAAATATCTTAAAATTAAAACTAGAAACAACACTTTAAAAGCCTAACCCACTTCCAACATCACCTACACACAAGCTGGTTCTCTATCACATTCTTTACTCTCCATTACAACTAATCAACCACCACCTCCAATCTACCTCAACCCACCACTACATCTATCTCCACGTGCCATCATTATATATCACTAAATTCTTCGATTTCTACAATCAACTACCTTCAAACATTATTTATATTATATAAATAAATAGCTTGTATAACTGGAAAATGATTAAGATGATCAAAGTTGGAAATACATAACAAGGGTGTTGGTGTTTGGGGTCTATTGAAGTGATTACTCTAAAATACAAGAAATTATGTATTGATCAAATATAAAATTATTGAACAATCACCGATAACGACCATCAATTTCCAATAAAAATGAAACAGTTTACCTTCTAATTAAGACCCTGAGAAAATGAAAGAGTTTGATGGAAATTATGCTTTGCTAAAAAAATAAGAAATGTCCACATTTCGGTTTCCCTTAAATATGTCTGATGATGAACCTCTCTCCATTCATACTACAAGTAAACTAGTGTACATATTAAAATCTGTTTTCACACAAAAATTTATTTCTTTTAATTCTATTTTTATTTGTGGACCAATGTATAATAAATTATAGTGAAGTTTTGTTTTATGACAATAGAAATGTATTGATCATCGGTACACTTTTGATATAATAAGTTAGCTAGTATCATTATAAAGACCTTGCTCACATGTGTAGCATTTTTTTGTAATACACTTTTTGTTGTGCACACACCTCCCACGGGAGGAAATTCAATCAATTTACTATAATTTGTAGTCAAGATATTGTTATTCGATTTTCTCAATGTAATGTTCATATTTTATTAGTTGTTAAGAGAAGCCCACTCTAGAGTATTGAGTCTATGTCGGCATTTGGCTCTATGTCGGCATTTGGCCCATTCCCCAGAATCCAGACGTTTAAACGTTGTTCTCAGGAAAAAGGGTTCAGGTGAAGGATCGGCAATAACTTTAATTGTTGACTTTGTGAATGTTGTTGAGAATACACGCACCTTGCAACCTAATGACCCAAAAATTCTTTTAGATGATATGGTGGAAATCCTTCATAAATTGGAATATAATGGGTTTGATGTCAATGTAGTATGTGAGCATGTAGTGCAATTGCTATCAATAAAGGATAAGCGGGAAGAACATAAAGCTAAGGCAAAGAAACCTACTGATCAGATCGAGGAAGCGGAAGAAAAAATTAAAGATTTGAATAATCGCATACGTTTACTACAAGATTAGCTTACCTTGCTTTGTCAATTAAAGAGGAAAATAATTCAACTGTTGCTCATCTGAAATAAGACAGATAGAGAATGACTATCTCTGTATGACCGCATTATGCATGTTTTTCCTTTTTTGGGGATTCTCAATCATTCATAAATTATTTCTTTCATTATATTGGTTAGTTTCACAATAAAGTCAGTATGTGACACTAACCAATAAGATGAAAGAAATATATTATGAATTATTGAGAGTCCCCTAAAATAAAAACATGCATAATCCCCTCATACGGAGATAGTCCTTCTCTATCTGTCTTATTTTAGATGAGCGACAGTTGAATCTTTCTGCTCTTTAGTTTACAAAACCAAGGCAAGCTCTTCTTGTAGTAAACCTATGCGATTATTCAAATCATTGATTTTTTCTTCCTATTCCTCAATCTGACTTATAGCTTCCTTTACCTTAATTTTAAGTTCATCCTGCTTGTCCTTTATTGATAGCAATTGCGCTACACGATAACCTACTACATTGACTTGAAACCCATTATATTCCAATTCATGAAGGATTTCCACCATATCCTCTAAAAATTTTTTTGGGTCATCAGGTTGCAAGATGCATGTCTTCTCAATAACATTGACAAAGCCAACCATTAAATTTATTGTCGAACCTGCACGAGAACCCTCTTTTTCCGAGAACAAGGTTTGAAAGCATGGATTTTGGGGGAGGGCAAATGCCTACATAAACTCAATACTCTTTCAGAGTGGGCTTTTCTTAATAAATGGTAAAATATGATCATTATATTGAGAGGATCGGATAACAATATCTTGAATACAATTTGTAGTGCATTGATTAACTTTCCTCCCTCGTAAGGTGCCTACATCAGCAAAAAGTGTATTGCAAAAAACAGCTACACATGTAAGCAAGGCCTTCAATATTACACCAGCTAACTTATTATATCAAAATTCTACGGAGGATCAATATATTGTGATGGTAAGAAAACAAAATATTGACTCAGTTTATTGTACATTGGTCCATAAATAAAAATTGAATAAAAAGTAATAACATTTCGTGTGAAAACGAATTTTAATATGTACACTAGCTTACTTGTAATCAGTGACGAGGCTAGTTGGGGTCATGCAGGGTCCTTTGACCCATTACACTAAAATTTTATTATTAAATTTTATATATTAAAAGATAAATAATAAGGTTTTGTACTGTGACCCCAATAACTAAAGAGACCAGGTCATCTGTCACTAACCAATTGATCTGGTCATCTGTATTCTACTTTACCGCACAACTGCCCCAACAACACGATAAATCCTACAAGATGATAACATAAGTTACTATCCCCACAAAAATAAATAAGGCATCAGTGTTCACCATTTTCAATATTTATATTCTCTCTACTAGGTTATTTAAGTTATAATATTTTATACTCATAAATTATAACGTGTGTTTGCAGGAAAATGTTAAAATTTTCTGACTAAAGTTAAAAGGCCATTGATTTTGGAAGGCAATAATGGGTCAAATGGAGAACCAGAATGTAAATTAGCAAAGCTGGATTGAAAAAAAGAAAGTTCAAAATGATATGGAGGTAAATTATGAGGATATAGTCCGGGACTCTGAAAATCTATTGAAGAACTTGATTCTCCAATTCGAGATGAGGTGAGAAGACCTTACATTCTTGTTGGACCTTGTCAACCATTAGCATAAAATTTTCCATCGACTATCATTTCAGGAAAAAATAGATGTTTCCAAAAGAGTTGGTTTGAAACATGTCATTGGTTGGAATATAGTGAGTCAAAAGATGCTGCATTTTGTTTTTTATGCTATCTATTTAGAGGAAACAAGGAATGAATAGTATTTGGTGTTGCAGTTTTTATGAAAAAAGGGTTTCGAAATTGGAAGAGGGCATTAAAAGATTTAAAGACCATGTTGGAGAGTTAAGGAGTGCTGATCGTGACTGCGAAACACAATATTTTGCTTATATAGATCAAAGGCAAAGTATAGTACACAGTGTCTCAGATGCAAAAGGTAGATTGGACGGGCTTACAGAACTCGATTAACAGCCAAGTGTCGATGTTGTCCGTTTACTTCTTAGAAGTGGTTAAGCTTTTCGCGGGAATATGAGTCGGAAACAATTCATCCTATAATGGTAATTTCTTGGAAATTCTACAATTGGTATAGTGAATGGTCTCCTGAAGTACAAAAATGTATGCCTAAAAAATGCTCCAAGAAATAATCAACTCACTTCCCTCCGACATTCAGAAAGACATTGTTAGTGCTTGCACATAATAAACTATTAAGTTATCATCCACGATATTTGAATGTGTGTTTTCTATATGATAGATGTTGCGTGTGATAGTTCAGTGAATGAACAAATGCCTTTTTTTTACGATATGTGGATATGTTCGGTGAGGTACTCGAATATTTTATTGGAGTGACACATGTTAGTGACACCTCTACAATATCTTGAAACTTGCCGTTGAGAATGTTTTGACAAACATGGTCTATCAATTTCAAAAGTTAGAGGACAAGGATATGATGGAGCTTTAAATATGAGGAAGAGCTTAATGGAATGAAGACACTTATTTTGAAGGAAATTCCCAGCGCAGGGTATGTTCATTATTTTCTCACCAACTTCAATCGTTGGTATCTGTGCAAAAGAGATTCAATTCATGGTCAATTTTTTGACTATGTTTCCATGATTGTTAATATGGTTGGTGCTTCTTGTAAGAGAAATGATGCTCTTAGACAAAAACAAGATCACATTGTTCAAAATTTAGAAAAGTCTGAAAACAACTGGAACACGAATGTATCAGGAAATAAGTTTGGCTAGACCGGGTGAAACACGTTGGGGATCATATTATAAAACCATAATTCCTATATTGGCTATGTGGTCTACAGTATTGGAAGTTCTTGGAGATGTAGATATGATTGGTTTGTTAGAAATAATGTGGTACAGTTCTTGGCTTGGTTGACAAAATGGAGAGCTACAAATTCATATTTATAGCTCACTTGATGAGAGATATTTTGGGCTTAACCTTAGAGTTATCTTATTTTCTTCAACAGAAAAAACTGAATATTGTATCTTCCATTGGTTTGGTTGACACAACAAAAATACGATTACAAAAAATGAGAGATGATGGCTGAGATAATTTTTTGGAAGCTATTAATTATTTTGCTTGAAATAT